>NW_024582379.1:1645164-1660424 GCF_018398535.1 Haplochromis burtoni
TGTGTGTGTGTGTGTGTGTGTGTGTGTGTGTGTGTGTGCAGTTAAAAAAAAGGGACTGACGTGTTCCTCCTTCCTTGTTGTCATCCTTTATTCATGCAGATTTGAACCTTGGAGAGTTGCTTCATGACAAGCTGTGAGTACACCAAAGTGCTTTTTTGAGTCCCTCAAATTAGAAACGACCTTTTCATCTTACTGCTTCACAGATCCTCAATTAAAATAGTTTTCATGTCCCAAAGTCATAGTTCAAAACATTGACTGTGCGGAGTAATTATAATGAAAGCTTCTAATGTTTTTGCCACAAGTGACTTTGAATTTAATTGGGATGATATTTGCATTCATTTTTGGATCGGTCCATAAATATTGTCAGTGCTTTTATGTTTTTATGTAGTGAACACAGAAAAATTTTACAGAGGTCAAAAATGTTTTACTTCTGCTGCAGGTTTGGCTTGTTTGAAGCCATGTCAGCTATAGAGATGATGGATCCTAAGATGGATGCGGGAATGATCGGAAACCAGGTCAACAGGAAAGTGCTCAACTTTGAGCAAGCTATTAAGGTACTGATCTCTTTTTCATGGAATGAAAACAGTATACAGGCAGAGATGTAATGTAATCCTAGATGTAATTTTTCAGAGCTTAGTTTCATTTGTTTGTGTATATAAAACACATTTAACCACCTTATTTTGCTCTTTCTTTGTTCCAGGAGGGTGCCATCAAGGTCAAAGACCTCAGTCTTCCTGAACTCATCGGGATCATCGACACCTGTTTCTGCTGTTTGGTGAATTAGCTTTTGCTTCTTATAAGGCAAAATTTTGAAAGTTATGTTCAAGTAATGTGCTGCTCCCTGTAATTCCTTTGTACTGCAGATTTTCTGAAATGTGACTGGATTGGAAAAGCTTAATCTATATTCTGTATTTGTAGCTGTTTTAATGTTTTTATGCCATTTTTGTCTTTAGTAGATTGTAAAATTTGAGAAACACAATAAGCTTTGGCGAGATTACTGATACAGGTCGAGCCAGCGATGACTCAAACTGCGGACTCACTGATCAAGACATATTTATGTATGCATGTTTGTGTTTTCTAATATGTGTGTATATATAGATAACATGGTTGGAGGGCCACTCACTGGCCCAGACTGTGTTTACCTGCCTCTATGTTCACAACCCTGACCTGATTGAGGAGCCAGCCCTCAAAGCTTTTGCCCTGGGCTTGCTGAAGGTGTGTGACATTTCCCGGGAAAAGGTCAACAAGGCTGCTGTGTTTGAAGAGGTGAGCAGTTTTCTGCTGTCAGTCAGTAAATGTTTGGTTACTGTGGTACTGCACGTTTCAATGTGGACCTAAAGTCAGAACAGATAGCAGGTTAAAATCATGGACCAACACAAAAAAAAACAGGTGGGAAAGAAAAAGCTGTGAGTAAGTTGTGTGTAAAAATTGAGATATCTAAAAGATGGAGCTCAGTGTAGCATTTCAGGACCCAAACAGCTTTAGTTTGATTGCAAATGTGTGTTGTTTAAATCTATTTGTTTGAAAAGTTGTTCTCGTAGTAGCCCATTTATAAAACTGTCATATGTCTGAATGGTGATTTTTATCTTATATTTCTTTATGCAGGAGGATTTCCAGGCCATGACCTATGGCTTTAAGATGGCTAATAATGTCACAGATCTGCGGGTGACAGGTATGAAGACTTCCAGTCATAACTGAGTAAGGCTCAATATCAAACTCCAACCTAAAGCATAAAAATGAAACTCTTAACAACCTAAATGATACCATTCGAGTGCACAGGACCACACGTTGAGTAAGTCAGTTTGAGGCCTAGGATTGTGTGTTTGGGACTTTTTGTGGGTAATGCCCTCAGGCAGCATCTGCAGAAATGTAGACGTGCGACAAGGTTTAAAAATCTCTGCCAAAGAACACTTGATACTTTGACAGTAGGCCCTCGTGGTTTTAGCATAAACACACATCCAAGTTTATGAAGCAGTGTGTACACATTGGGATTGGGCTTTAGTCTGCAGCACCAACTACAGTGTAGACAGCTAAAGCAATTACAGGCAGACACTGTAATCATTCATCTCTCATGACGTATTAATCCCTTCAGGTATGCTGAAAGATGTAGAAGATGAATTACAGAGGAAAGTTAAGGTAATTATTCTTGTTGCTTTAAGTAAAGGCCATTGCCATTTCAATGAAGCACTGATAATGCAAAAGCTTTTCTGACATGCGATGTTTCTGGGTTATTTTGTGCTCCGTCAGAGTACGCGCAGTCGACAAGGTGAGCAGCGAAACCCGGAGGTTGAGCTGGAGGTAAGTGAAATCATTCACGCATTTTTGTTGAGTTTTTGCAACAGTTTTTTTTCTAGAGGCATTTTCTTTAACTCCAGGAACAAATTATCTCTGTTTAGCTGTTTCTTTGTAATTTATACCTTTTGAGTCATATCTCACTACCGGCTATATCTCTGTGTCAATAAAGAGTGTGGGACTCACATGACCTCTTAAAGACTCAGCTCTGGAATTTCCAGCTCTTTCAGTTATATAGTTATATAAAGAAAGGGAGGGAAAAAACAAGGAGACCCAAAAATGGACTTTTCTGAGCAGTCTTTAAAAAAAACAGGTGTATTAATAGCTCTGCAATGTTCTCCCATGCTTTGTTTTTTTCAGCATCAACAGTGTCTGGCACTATTCAATAGAATAAAGTTCACACGCCTTCTACTGACTGCACTGATCGCCTTTACCAAGAAAGAGGTAATGCACATATTGACAAAAGCCCAGCAGCAGATAGAGACTGATTCTGTTTACTGTATGCGTTACATATAAACAGAGTTTTTCTTGTGACTACACATGTAGCTGAGGTAATGAGTTACCTTATCTAACATTTTTCCTTTATTTCTGAACAAAAATATGAGTAAATGAAGCAAAATATCTTAAAAACAAAACAAAGACTAATGGAGGAAGTTTGTTTTTTAACAATCCTGATGATTTTCTTCTGAGGATGAAATTTTGATGTGTTAGAAAAACCCTGATGTTTATATATATATAACTGTGATATTTACAAACTATATATACTTTTGTTGATAAGGGGGCTTGTTAGTAAGTGTTTTGTTTTGTGTCTTTATCAGACCAGCTCAGTGAGCGAGGCCCAGAAGCTCGTGGCACAGGCAGCTGACCTGTTATCCCCCATTCATTCCAGCATTCAGCATGGCATCCAGTCACAAAATGACACCACTAAAGGAGGTAGCACGCACATTCACGTTTAATCTGTTAAGTGGAGGAGTACAAGTTAAGCCTTTTTTTGCAATTTGCAAGCCAACAGCTCAGCTACAGCTGCAAAAGATATGTTCAAAAATGGGTAATTAAAGAATTTGAGCATAAAATAATCATTCTGAGGCTCCAGTTGTCCAGTTAAGTCATCGTAAGGGCAACCTAAAGTCCACACTGGATGTAACTTGTCTACACTAACAGTTTTCCTCACACAGAACTGAAAAAATCAACTTCTTTTCATTTACTTTGGTTTGGCAAGTCCTTAAAGATGATTCAGTTACATTTTTTTTTTTCAAATGTGACCTGTGTTCATGTCTCTAATTTATGTTGTGATTAGTTTTGTTCCCTGTGATTGCTGCAGACCACCCCATCATGATGGGATTTGAGCCTTTAGTCAACCAGAGATTGCTGCCACCCACCTTTCCTCGCTACGCCAAAATCATTAAGAGGGAGGACATGGTGGCGTATTTCAGCAAGCTTATAGAGCGCATTAAGACTGTTTGTGACGTGATCAACACTACCAACCTACATGGCATACTGGTAAATACATTTCCTGAGGTTTGTCTTGATGCATTCGTTTTTTATTAAGTTTTATTATAAACAAGCTTTTCAGGACATTAGAAAGTTTCTTCTAAAAACTAGGCTGTTTCAGTTATGCACCAGATGCCCACCCTGAGACAACCCCAAAGGGGATTTGTGTGTCCAGTTGGAAATATGAATTGAAATTAAAGCTGCAAGCAGCACTGAGAGAGCCCGCGCACTCTGGCACCATCGAGCCATGCCCAACACCTCCTGTGCCCACTAGGTGGCGACGAAGTATCCTAGTTAACAGTATGTCACACTGGAACCACCTATTAAAATTTAATCTAGATTTGATAATGATTATAAGCTACTGCGCATTTCCTGTTCCAACTAGGCAGCGCTCAAACTATCACTGACAAATGGTATATCAATCTGTTCAGAGCCAAACTATCATCATGCCTGTCAAGTCTGGTAGAGTTTGTTCAATCCGTTTTTGAGTTACAGCAGTTTCGTGGCGAATGATCGAAATGTGGCGTGTGGCCACGACATCACCCCTTCCTGTTGGGTTTGGGGTGATGGGCCCCTGGACATTTTTGTCCGTCTTTGTATGTTACACGTGTGTACCAAGTTTCATGTCTACAGCTGTTCCAAACCAATAAAATATCTTATTTTTCACCGTGTGCCAAATTTCATGAATTTATGACTATGTTAAGACTTTCAAAAAGGCAATTCATTGGACAAAATAATAATAACAAACAGCCTTCGCACGTTTCATGCTCGGGCTCTAATTATAAAGTTTCTCCCATGATAACTTAAAGATTGTGTTTTGTTGTTGCTGATGTTTTTACCAGGACTTCTTCTGTGAATTCAGTGAGCAGTCTCCCTGTGTGCTCTCCAGATCTCTTCTTCAGGTAGATGAGTACTTGCTTTCCTAAATCTTTCAAATGTACCTGTGGTTTTATTTTGGTGATCCGTGTAGATACGACCTATGCAAATATGAAAAATACTTGCATAGATATAAATACTCCATAGATACTATGGAGTATTTAATAAAAAAGTAAATGAAACTACATTTCATTTTTTTCCCATCAATCCAGACTACATTCCTGATAGATAATAAAAAAGTGTTTGGCACCCACCTGATGCAAGACATGATTAAAGATGCTCTGAGGTACTTTGTCAGCCCACCAGTCCTCTCATACAAGTAAGTTGTGTTTATTTTAAATACTAAATGAGATTAGTCGGTCTGTTGTTTTGTCACTAGCTTAGCTGTGATTTGAGGTTTACAACATGCTTTTACCTGTATTGATTACTTTAACCTTTCTACTGTCAGAGGATAGTTGGTGCAACAGAAAAATATCAGGATATATATGACACAATAATGATATTACTGTAGGCTGAAATGAAACACAGTGAGAAATGAGATATGATGTGATCGGATTTAAAACACTTAATAACAATATCCGTTATAAACTAGTCAAATATCGTAACCACGTATTTAACATCTGATCATCAGTGGAAACATTGAACACACTGATATTGTATAATAAATGATAACAAGTGATTAGATATCAACAGTGATCATTTTAAAACCCCTTGGCCTGCAGTTAAGCTACTGGATACACTTACTCTGAACGCACTGCAGTGTGTGAGTTCTGGTTGTAAACCTCAAATAGACAATTCAGAAGCTAAGCTACAGAACAAATGTCCCTTTGTTTGGCTCAGATTGACCTTGTCACATGTGTTGATGTGCCTCTGTCTGTCCAGGTGTTGTCTCTTCAACAATCACCAAGCGAAGGACTACATTGACTCTTTTGTTACACACTGCTCCAGGGTATGTTATTGCTGTGGCTCAAAGTCTCTATATCTAAGTCATCGTTTATTATATTTGACTCCCAGTAGCTGACTTAGAGGTAAATCGTATGAAAGTAGACATAGACTTATGTGTAATAAAATATAAACATCACAAACGTTCATCCCTATAATGGATTATGTTTATGACTGTTGCATGTATTCATTTTCTCTTGCCACTCATCCCCAACCTGCTGCAGGAGATAGCTGCCCTCTCCCTGAGCATGGTTCTGCTGGAGGTTTCTTCCTGTTAAAAGGGAGTTTTTCCTTCCCACTGTTGCCAAGTGGTTGCTCATAACGAGTCGTCTGATTGTTAGGGTTTCTTTCTAATATTATCGAGTCTTTACAATATGAAGGGCTTTGAGGTGACTGTTTTTGACTGAACTGGCGTAATATGAACTGAACTGAGTGTTTTCCCCATAGCCTTTCTGCAGCCTCATCCAGATCCACGGACACAACCGTGCTCGACAGAGAGACAAGCTGGGACACATTCTTGAAGAGTTTGCCACACTGCAAGATGAAGTGAGCTGCAGCTACGTTCATCCAAATTAGCTGTCTTTGCAGTTCGTGCTACAGGCAGTTTCTCTAAATTCATCAAGCAACCTCAGAACTCTTTCTTTGTGCTCTACAGGCTGAGAAGGTGGATGCAGCTCTGCATAGCTTACTGATGAAACTGGAGCCTCAACGACAGCATCTAGCCTGTCTTGGGACCTGGATCCTCTATCATAACCTGAGGATCATGATTCAGTACCTGCTGAGTGGCTTTGAGCTGGAGCTTTACAGCATGCATGAATACTATTACATTTACTGGTAAGATTGCATGCCTCTGTGAATTACTGGTAGAAGCTGAACTCTCTCTCTCCCACATAACCTGGGTGCAGGTTTGCTGTAAATGAGCATGTGTTTGTTTTGGTTGTAGGTACCTGTCAGAGTTCCTTTATGCGTGGCTGATGTCCACTCTAAGCAGAGCTGACTCCTCTCAGATGGCAGAAGAGCGGATTCTAGAGGAGCAGCTGAAAGGGCGCAGCAGCAAAAAGACCAAGAAGAAGAAGAAAGGTACATTTTGTTGTGTTGCTTTTATGTGAAGCGGATAACCACAACATACAAACTGAAGTCTGATCAGAAATGACCACTTCATTGTAGAAGTGGCATCATCCTGTCGATATTTCTCCAAAGAGCACTGAAGTTATTGTTTCTGATTTTCTTCAGTTCGCCCTCTCAGCAAGGAGATTACCATGAGTCAAGCATACCAGAACATGTGTGCTGGCATGTACAAGGTAGGCATAAAAATAATGGCCTTTATTAGGCCACTTTTGGCACAACAAAGTGTAACATGCCCCTTCCCGGCCTTTCTCTTCAGACGATGGTAGCTCTGGATATGGATGGGAAGGTGCGTAAGCCTCAGTTTGAACTGGACAGCGAGCAGGTTCGCTATGAGCATCGCTTCGCCCCCTTCAACAGTGTGGTCACCCCTCCACCTGTGCACTACATCCAGTTCAAGGTACTGTGTCTTTTTATGGGCCTAATTCATCTTTTCTTTTTTAAAATATTCCACTTTCTTTTTAAAATGTTTCTCCTCTTCTTGCCTATTTCAGGAGATGTCTGATCTGAAGAAATACAATCCTCCACCAGGCTCTGCAGACCTCTATCTGGCAGCTAGCAAACACTTTCAGCAGGCGAAGCTCATCCTTGAAAATGTGCCCAGTCCCGATCCGGAGGTCAGAAAGTCAAAATACTGTGAAATAAATACAGCGGTTTATGTTCATTAGCATTTGTTTAGTTAGGAAGTAAAACTCTTGAGATTAAGACTCTCTTTTACAAGAGAGTGCTGAGCCCAGATGTGTAGCACTAATCTTGCATTCGAGCCAAACCTTATTTGGATGCATGCATGAAGCCCTATGTTTAGCTATTACTAGCTAGATAGATGCCTATATGAACAAATGAGTAAATTGATAAAATACTGCTCTGTCAATCAACAAAACTGAAACACAAACTTCCTAGATGGATTTTATCACCCAGTAAGCCATAATTTTAGTCACATAATTCATCACAGATGCTCCAAAAGGCACCAGCAGCACACACACAGTGCAGAAGGCCAGTTTATAGATTCAAAGTAGTGACGGTGAGGCCTTAAAGATACTGATCTGCTCCAGCTGCCTGTGTCCGAACATCGACACGTTAGCATCATTAGCTCCAGTGACTGTCCCTTGGATTGAACACACTGCTTTATAATGTGGCTGCGATGCATAAAAGCAATGGTGTATGTAATTATCTTGGGGTGGTTTTCAATTTTATACAATGATATCTTATCTGCACTTTTTCTTGTCTTGTTCTATAACCACTCATTACTCTTTGATAACAGGTGAACCGTATACTGAAGGTGGCCAAACCTAATATTGTAGTTATGAAACTACTGGCTGGAGGTCATAAGAAGGAAACCAAGGTAACACATTACTCACATTACTTGTATTATTGTTTGTGTTTGTGTCTGCATTTACAGTTAATACAACTTAGATCTTTTAAGCTACAAACCAAAAGAATCAAACAAATGCATTTGATAATTTAAATAGGAGTAGTTGATTTTTTAAAAAGTACTAACTGTGTACATATTGGTTGCATTGTGCTTCTCTTAATGCAGCTATACATTTCTTTATCCTCAGGTGCTCCCAGAGTTTGACTTCTCAGCTCATAAGTACTTCCCCATAGTGAAGATTATTTGATCCCGCCCCGAGCCACAGGGTGACAGCGTTCCTCACCTGAACAGGTGTGCAGCAGCCCTGACCCAGACCTCGTCCAACAGTTTGTGTGACACATTTAACTGTAACGCCATGCACAGGAGTGTCTGCACTTGACTCTTTTCTCACCTTTCTGAGAGATGAAACCAGAGAACTCACCACTGGACCTCAATGAGTGACAGTATGCACATTTGTATTTCTGTGTGTGTGTTACAGAAGAGCCGATGTGCTTTTGTGCAAAGACCTGGCAGATGAATGCTGCCTGAAGAACAAGTCTTGCAAATGCTTATAAAGAGTGCTGTAATGATAATAGGTTCATATCATTAAATCATATGAAACTTTTTTGTATGTGTCTGCATGTTTATCTGAGGAACAGCGTTGAATCTATAAATGATGTCCTGTTAGAGCTTATTGTCCCTGACTTTATGTGATTACTGGACTAAGTCAGATTGAAAACTTGACAATACAATGTGCAGTCTCTGTAAAACAGAGGTGTGAAGCATAAGGCCCAAGATCTGACAATCTGGAAGAAAAAAATAATTGGGGTGTTTTAGCTGTATTTTCATAAGTTTTGCAGTTTTGGGAAGGATCCTCCCCACAGCCATGCATACTGCACCAACGTAAATATCAATTTAATAAACAATTTAATGACAGAAAGTTGCTGGGTTTTTTACTCTCTACTATTTAATTTATGTTTTGGGGTTTTTTTTAGAATAGAATAGTTTTATTTTGAGGATGTCAAGATAACTAAAATAGAAAAAAGAACAGACAGAAGTATAGACATCAAGTTGTCACAGTATCTCTCTACACAATGTTTATGCTCGAAAAAGAGTAGGATGAAGTTTACACTGACTTGTTCCTACTCCCTTATTTCAGATTCCATAACTTGTAAATCAGTGTTCAGAGTTCAACATATAATCCCAAAATATGAATGTTTATCTATGAACATGTCTACACTCATACAATACACACACAAAACAACTGAAGCTCAATTCAGTTCAATTTTATTTATCCAGCGCCAAATCACAACAACAGTCGCCTCAAGGCGCTCTATATTGTAAGGTAGACCCTACAATAATATATACAGAGAAAAACAACAATCATATGACTCCCCTATGAGCAAGCACTTTGGCGACAGTGGGAAGGAAAAACTCCCTTTTAACAGGAAGAAACCTCCAGCAGAACCAGGCTCAGGGAGAGGCGGGGCCATCTGCTGCAACCGGTTGAGGTGAGAGAAGGAAGACAGGATAGAAGACATGCTGTGGAAAAGACTCACAAACCAAGAGATCAAACTACATTTTTACATTGGCTAAACACCCTGCGATGAACATTCCACTAAATCTCCCCTTTAAATTTGCTTTACAGTGTTTTCACAGAAAACAAAAGACATTCTGTCAGTTAATTTTTTTTTCATTTTTCTATTTTCAGAACAATCTGGGTGTAGCATCCCCGGTTGAAAAGATGGTCTCTCAAACTGACATAGGTTACCCCTCTAGTGGGTGAAAACTTAGCCTTTATGCTTAGTAGCGGTCAGCAGCTATATGCTCCGTAAAACAACAAAATACATATCTACAGGACAAACTTTGTTACAAACCTTGTTCCCTCATCAACCAGGTGCTAAGAAACTGCTTTCGACTCAGTGTTGCACCTTAATAGCCGTTCTTTTTCCCATTCCCGTCCATTAACCATAGAGCACACCTTCTCTCTGTGCATTAAAACTCGCGCTTCTGCCATATGGTTTACGCCACTTGATTTACGGCACCTTGTCGCTCTGTGACTTTCAAAATAAAAGCATTCACTCCAACAATATAATAGCCACTCATAAGTTTACAAAACACTTTACCAAATATTAATGAGGTCATTTACACTCACATAATACATAGAGCTTTCCGTCATTTTAAACGTATATTTCTTACAATTGAGAAAATTTAATTTTCTCAAGCTTAAATATTTTGAAGATCTATCCCTCTGTTTGAAAAGTAATGGTACTCCTATTTTGCAGGCCAGGAACCATCAAGGCCTACCCCTTTTATTTAACACGAGAACACCACAGCCATCATCACACATCACAAGAAGACAAAAATATGTTAATACAGTGCTGCAACAAAGTATTTACCTGCTTCACGATTGATTGATTTTTATTTTATTTTTTTTGCATATTTGTCATACTCATATGTTTTAGATCATCAAAGAAATTTCAGGACAAGACAAAGATTGCCTGAGTAAAGCAATCAAGCATTTGGTTTAACTGACTATGAGTCTTTCTCGTCTCTGGGCGAGAGGGAGGAATTGTGGCCCGCTCTTCTTTGGAAAATTGCCTCAGCCACACTGGAGGGTTTTCAACCATGAGCGGCCCTTTAAAAATCATGCCAAAGCATCTAAATCTGATTTAACTCCGGACTTTGATTAGGCCACTCTGAAACCTTCATTTTATTTATTTTTTAAGCCATTCAGAGGTGGACTTGCTGCGTAACCTAAGAGTGCTTGAGCTTCAAGGGACAAACTGATGGCCGGACATTCTCCTTCAGGATTTTCTGGTAGAGATCAACATTCATGGTGCCATCAATCACAGCAGGTCATCCTGAAGCAGCAAAGCAAACCCAGACTATCACACTACCACCACCGTGTTTGACTGTTAATATGATCTCATTTTTATGCAGTGCCAGTTTTACACTAACTAACAGGGCTCAAACCTTCCAAAAAGTTAAGCTTTCTTCTTCAGTCCGCAGAATAGTTTCCCAGAAGTCTCAGGGATCATCGTGATGTTTTTTTAGCAGATGTGAGGCGAACCTTTGTGGGGTTCACCTTGAACTGTAAATTTTTAAGCAGCATGGACTTTCAGTCTGTCTGTAATTTAATTATTTTTTGGAAAATAAATAAAAAATGATCATTGTACCGTCTCAGGTTTCATCCTCAGTAAATTGAGGAAGCTTGTTGACAGATGATTTCCTCTCAAGCTTTGTAATCAGTATCCAGAGTGAGCTGACTGCATATCCAGTCCTTGAAAAAATAAAACATGTCTCAAAGACAGATGGCCACTAAGTGGCACTGGCTTCCAGAACGTTGTAGAATTGATTTTAAGATGTTATTGCTTGTGTTTAAGTCTCTGAATGGATTAGCTCCGTCATACCTCTCTGACCTTTTAACTAAAAATACTCCAAATAAAACCCTCAGGTCAGCTGATGTTGCTTCTAGGCTAAAAAACAGAGGAGACCGGGCCTTTGTGATTGTTGGGCCAAACTTTGGAACAGTCTGCCCCTTCATATTAAGATCTCTCCGACACTCGGCATTTTTAAAACACATCTGAAAACACATTTTTACTTTTTAGCTTTTAATTGCGACTGAGTTTGTGTTTTATTCTCTGTCTGCGTTTGTTCTACTTTTTACGTTTTTTACTGTGTACAGCACTTTGGTCAACCTGTGTTTTTAAATGTGCTTATAAATAAATTGATTGAATTTAAATTGATAAATCTTATTCAAACGGAGAATCAGGCTTTATTGTAATGTTTGGTTTTGTGCAGAAATATTTTTATTGTGTTACACTTCAGGTACTTTATATTCTAAAATGAGAAAGTGTATTTTTAATAGAAACTACAGTTAAACCCAAATTCTACAGCATAGTCTCAATCATCTTGTATGTTGGGGGTATTCTGGCAGGCACATACTATAATCTGGAGTTGTGCTCATTTAACATAAATGAAGGAGATGATTTATTCTGCCGGCACTCAATCAACCGTGGGTCAGCCTGACATTACAGAACGTCTCATATGAAGTAAAAGGGTGCATGAAATTTGAAAGTGATCACATTTTTATGGAAAACAAACATCTGATATTCAAATGCCTCAAACAGACATCAGATAAGACATGAACTTCAGGTAACCACATCATTTTTATTCATAGATGAAAACAGTGCCAAGCTGTTTATATTGCAACCATACTTGGCTTCAGCTTCTCAGGTCTCTGATCTTTTGCAGTTTATTTTTAAACTCTCAGAATAAATTAGGAAAAATGAGAAATGACATTTTTAAGGGAAACGTATTTCCTCTGTGGTTTACTCATGGATTGTTCAGCATGGTTTCAGCAATCCACTGTCTGTAGTGACAAATATTCAGCATTACAACAGGATTTGCACACTTATCAACAGGGTCACTGACAATTATTCCATGTAAAATGCTGTTGTACTCCACAGCTGTACCAGCATCACCCTGGAAGACATTCAGACAGAGTTCAGAGGTTAGATCGTTTTAAATGTCAGTGTTTAAAGTTTAATATTAAAACCAACTCAGGGTTAATATATCAAACAGTTTGCTTACAAAACAGGACTCCACGCCAGGTTTATGAGCACACATGGTGGTAGACTCATCACTAAAGTATTTACTATCAGGTTTATCATTCTCTCCACACTGAACTATCTCAGTCATAGCGCACTTTAAATTCTTGGGGTTGCTGGTCTCTGAGGAAATAAGATAAAGCATTATTAAACTTATTTCTATTTCCAAAAACTGGATCTAGTGTCTGAGGGTTTCCTTACTTTTCACATCAGCTGTCTTGAAACCCCATCCTCCAATCTGAACAGGATCATTCATATTTGGTTTTTGACACCCTTCAGCAGGAGGAAGCCTGATAGTGGGAAGTTTAGGATTCACATCCTCATTCAGTTTTATCAGCATAATATCATGGGGTTGATCACCGTCTTTGAAGGTAAACTGTTGTTTAGGATCAATGTTCTGCTCAAGATTTTTGGGGGATCCTTTAAAAAGCTTCTTAAAAAAACCTTTAATTTTTTTCAATAATGGTACTTTGTTGTTTAAGCCAATCTTCACTTTGACCAACCTGCAAAAAAAAGAAATTGCTTTGTTTATTTCAGTACATAATATAATAACAACAATATTACTGAACAGCTTAAAACTTGAGTCATTCTGTTTTATCTTTGATTTTCACTTCCCCTTCACTTCGTGCTCCTGATGACACACTAGCTTTAAACACCATTCCCTCTCATTGGTGAAGTGACTCAACAAAAGCTGCAGTTTCTTACCGTTCGGCACAATGAGAAGCCGTGATGACCCAGCGGGTGTTAATCAGAGCGCCTCCGCAGGTCATGCCCCCCTGAACAGAGTCTATCTGGACATGATACTGCCTGTCCTCATTACAGGATACTCCCCCAACAATCCTCTTCTCAATGTCTCCTGATGCACAACCTGACACGAGGAGGGAGAGAAGGGTGAAAAGTGCACTCGTGCTAAATAATTTCTTCCTTTTAAAAACGTGAACGTAGACAAGAATATGAAGAAAGACAACTCACCAGCGAGCACAAAAACAAAGACAAAGGAAAGCATCATCCTGGTCCCTCTGGATGTGGGTCACTTCAGGTGACCAAAAGTCTGATCCCGCATCTTTTTTATAGCATGAGCCAAGTGGTGTGAGATGCCTAATATGGCAGTTACATGTACCGTTAGGGTGGGACATGCAGAGGATTGGAGAAATGGGAAGGAGTGTATTTAAAATACTGAACAGGTTTTTGCATACCAGCTGCACCTCTGACCTCCTGAACTAGAAGAACCAGTTTGGAGCCCCTTTTTACCTCAAACTAAACTTGTGGGATTCGTTTCATTTTTTAAAGAATTTTTCAAACTTTTAAGACAGGCCTTTTTAAATTTATATCACCTTAAACTCTACACTTCAAAATAAAATAGTTTAGCAGCCTTGTGCTTTTTCCATGTAACTTAGAGTATATTTATTGCAATATATGATGAATGATGATTTGATTTGGGCTTAAATTAAAAGTTAGTTCTTTATATCACATTGGGTGGAGATACTTAGTTTCCCACTGTCTCCCTGGAAAATCCTGCTAGAGATCTGGGTCAATTAAACACTATCCACTTATATAAAAATAAAACACTTAGAATTATGGTATATATGACAACATGCTACTGAAGTCATCCTCCAAATGTATTTATTTGTCAATTAATTTTTTAATGCTGTACTGTCTGGCAGCTTTTACAGTCAAAATTCTGATCTGAATGTAGTGTTGTGCCAAACACTCTTGGGTTTTCCAACATGAGCTCTATAAATGTTCTATAGACTGCTTTTGCTCGTGTATGTATTTCTTTTAGCTGTTTATTTATTCATTTCTATTAGTGTTAGTTCAATTATTTTACTATATGTGTCATAGTATCCTCCACATGTATAATTACTTTAGTAGAGGTAAGCCCAAATTATAGGCATACCTTTTATTTTATATTGGAGTTGCCTGCTATAGTTTTATATTGTATTTTAGGTCAAAGTTAAATGGAGCTGCTTAAACAGCTTAATAGCCCAATGTATGAGAATGTATATACAATATTCCTTTAGTTGCTTTGGAACCCATATCAACATATCCATAGTATTTTGTATATTCAGAATCATGAAGAGATACTTATACAAATGCTTAACCAAATCCTTTGTAACCAAATGCGATCAAGCTGATACTGTTTTCTGTTATTGTGTATTGCTTCTTATTGGACTTTCTGTTGAACTACGTGCAAAAGTTATAGTTAAAATGTGTAAAACATGTTTTTAAAACCCAGTCTATTCAAAAACAGTAATTGTTGTAACGAGAAAACTTGTGAACTTAATGTTTGATGATAAAGTGAAGACTACTCAGTAGCCTTTTGAATATACAGTATACAGCTAAGATACTGAACAGGTCCCGAGGACCCGAGCTTGAATGATAGACCGCCCACAGGCGCGAGTGGGGAATTATTATTTATTTATATATACATATATATATGTATATATATATACATATATATACACATATATATATATGTATATATATACATATATATATGATGGCCCCAACTGACCGAGTGCTCAGTGAATACCTCAGGCAGCAGAAACCCAAGAAAGAGGAGGGAGACG
>NW_024582379.1:1661396-1679184 GCF_018398535.1 Haplochromis burtoni
CTGTAGCATTATGAAAATTACAGTGATAACACATCTAACATCACGAGCTAATATAGCTATTTAGTAAGTTTCTACACAGAGCAGAACATCTGCACAAAACTAAAGGCCACAAACGATTCATAATATTCCCAAAAGGTTGATTCTGTTCATCTGGATGGAGAAACGTTTCATCATTCACCATAATATTATTACTTATTCTGTTAGTTGACTTTTATCAAATTAATTTTCATTTAAGCTTTCCATTTAAAAGTGTGTCGGGGGATCTTTCACTTGCTGGGTGAATATGTAAACAATACACTCCAGAGCCGCTAAAGCAGAGACTGAATCTGCACAGCAAAATCATTAAGGCAGTATCAGACAGCTGACAGTTTTCAACTACTGACTTTTTTCACTTTGTTGCATAAGCATTGCAGGTATCAGATATTTGATTGCATTCATTTGCATTTAAGCTCCTTTTACAACCTTCCACTTTCTTTTTCTAAAGCCTCATGTTGCAACCGCAGCTTCATCATTCTTAGTTTCTGTTTTCATTGTCACATTTATTTCATTCAAACTTCCTTTGTGGAAATTAAGCAGTTCAGTAGCAGCGTTTGCAGCAGACACAGCCAACAAAACAGTCAGTATGCATTTCTCCACCAATCAGTTATTTCTGAATCCATCGTTAACACTAGAAATCATACGTCATTGCTCAGACAACATAGATATTACAAGGGCAGACAGCGCCCCCAGTGGACAGGTCAAATAGTCCCTCCACTCGGTGCTTTAGTCATTGTACATGAAGAGCGAAAATTTCATTTCATTTAATTGCATAGTTCAGTAATCAGTTTAAACAACCCGAGCACAAAGCAAAGCATTTAACATGCACACACAAACAGAAGGGGAAGATAAGGTGTCAACCTATCCTCTCTGCATGCCACCACACCGTGAAACAACTGATGGTTTCGCCTTCATTAAAAACCTTAATGTGAAATAAGCATAAACCTTAAACCCAGGAATAGATGTGCAACACAACATATAAAGGTTTACAATACTGGGAAATCCCTACATCCCAGTGCCACTGTTAAGATCCTGACTCTGTTATGTACTTTCTGTTTATCTATGGTCATTTGATAAACAAAATTATTTTATTATTATATTTATATATATCTTATTTTCACCCAGTGGGGAGTAGTCTGTGTGTGATACTAGAGCTCTAACAGAGCCTGAGGGTCCTGTCAGTATCTTGGCTGTTCCTAGGATTGCATTCTTCTGGATAGGGACCTGATGTTCAAACTGGAATCTGCTGGAGCCACTCTTCCAATTTGGTTACCGCTCTTAATGCTCCCATTACCACTGGGACCACATCTTCCAGCTGCCTACTGGAAGCGCCATATCTATCGCAACTACAGTCCTCTGCTCCTTGTCAACTACCTGCAGGTGCGCCTCCAGATGAGAGTAAGGCAAGTCCAGAGGAGTCAGCTGAAAGGGACGAACAGGTTGATTAAGTTGATTAACACCTATGATGTGAAGATTGTCAAATATCTGGGAGCAGACAGAAGCCGCTGACATCAAGACAAGAAAGCTCCTTACTTTGCATGGAGGGTTTCACCCCAAATCCAGCATCCTGAGACTGTAAGCTAAGCAGAAGGAAGGAGGCTGAGGACTGTGAGCATCAGAACCACTATTCAAGGTAAAAGAAAACTGGTAATAGCAGGCCTAGGAACAGCTGAAATACTGTGTAGGATCTTTTAACTCCCAGGCCTCTGGTTGAGGACCCGAGCTTGAAGGATAAAGACCACCAAAAGGGCAAGTGAGGAATTCATATATAAATGTACATACCATATATCAGGGACGTTGCTTGGATGTCTGAATTTTTTTGGTTTTAAAGTGTTAACAGCACCTTTTTATAAAAATAAGTTATTTATTATTTTTTTAATTTCTGTTTTCATTTTTGCAGTACTTTGTTTTTTGAGTATTTTAATAATTACTTTTCTTTTACACCATTTTTGGGATTTCACTGTATTCATCGACACTGACTTACTCTTTCCTACAAACTATTCTGTGTAGCATTTTCAAATGTAAACTAGATTTCATTGAACATGAGACACAACATAATACATGAACCTCTATCATTTTCCTCTTATTGTGGCACAAGAGCAACTAATTGTAACCAGAGAAATTACAGAAAATGCACTCAAGAGATGGGTTCATATTTATGAAATAACATTAGCGGCACAGTCCTCACATTATTGTGTATGGAATGATGAATTCACCTATTGTTAATGTTACAACAGTAATATGCACTGCATACATATACAGTGTATTTCTTTTACTAGATTACAGTTTGATATCGCACGGACATAATAACCTCAGATCTTTGACTGGGCATCATGAGGTCGGCTCTGAGCAGCTGTGTGATTTTATGTTTACACCATCGCAGAGCTGTAATTATTTCTCTCTGCCCCCCTGATGTTCTCAATAACTTTGTTATGAGTGATGAATTTGTTTGTTGTTTCAGCCTACATGAGAAAATTAATGGATGTGTGACTGAGTGTGAGAAGTGTGTGAATCTGTGGCTCAGTGTGTCAGAGGTGGCAGCATTAACTTTCCTTCTCCACCTCCTCTCACGTCACCTGTGCCCTCGTCACTTTCAGAAAGATTTAGAATGGCTGAAGTGTTGTAGCCAACAAATCATCACCAGATTTACTTGCTTTACAGCGAGAGGTGGGAAGTAATGAAGTAAAAATATTTTGTTACAGTACTTAAGTAGACCATTCAGGTATCTGTACTTTACTTGAGTATGTAGTAAACAGTTTTTAATGAACACTTTTGACAGTGTTACATTGTTAACAGTAATCTAGTCAGTTTTAAAGATTAACAATGACTAACACTCAGCAGTGTTGATTTTCTAACACTGGAAAATAACTAAAAATGCTCGTATTAGTCCAGTGTTAGAAATTAAATTAAATTAAGATTTAAACAACATTTGTATTCCTGTGTACTATGTGATATTATTCTGTTATCATATGTTACCTTATATATGTAATCAAAGTAGTTGAAGTATGATACTGCTGTAGATCATATTATACCCTTTAACATAGAGTGTGTGATCAGTATGTAGTCTTAGTTTGCATTATACTTCTGACTTAAAAGAGTGTGAAAATCATTAGATCTATTGGATTGACCTGTATTACTCGACACTGTTGAATGTGTTACACTGTTTCTTGACATTTCATACTGCTGAATCATGAAGAGAATGTTGTGTGCAGAGGACCTTGTGCAGATAATAGAAGAAACAGACCACCCCACCTTTCAGAAGAGCAGAAAGACAGGGAGCCGAGGTCATAACTTAGGCGCCGTAAGAGAGAAAGAATGTAATGTTTTGGCTTTTACGACTAGGTGGGGGCCACTAGAGACTATAAGAAGCTGAGTAACCTGTCACCATTTTGAGACTGCTGTGATCCTCTTCAGGCATGTCTCCCCATCATGATGGTTCTAAATGCTCTTTGTGTTGAATTGTATGGAAATAAATGATTGTTGATTGAGCATTTATACACCGAGTATTGTCCTTCCTTCAGCCCAAAGATTCAAAGAATTGGGAAATTTCAACAACTAATATAATTTTTATATTACATTATATTAGATGGCACAATTGTCCTTCAAGGAGCTACTTTTTACTTTCTTACTTTAAAGACATTTCACAGCCTGTACTTTTCACTTTTACTTCTACTGTGTGTTTAGTGCAAGTATCAGTAGCTCTGCTTAAGTCCACCTCTGTTTGCAGCACAGCTGCTGAAGTCCCACACGTTGTTGAATTCTGCTTGTCGGACCAACCAGCACAGGCACTGGTGTCAAGGTGGACCTCCTGGAGGGATGCTTAGCTGTGATTGGTTCTTATTATTAAGGTAGTTTGGACGGGAGTGCCTCACATGTGACTAGTGGTTATGATACTGTAAAATTTGGTATCCTCTTGAAAACCAAGAAAAATGGGTATCTTTAAGTTTAACTTTTTTGGGGCCACTATAGTGGACATAGTGAATAGGCTGGGTTTCAGGAGGATACTTATCCAATACCAAGTAAATACAGGGCCAGTATTACCATTACTAGTACTGATACTGTCAACTTATAAAGGCAGCTTTTGTAAGGGGAAGTAATGCTTCATTACTTATGAGATGAACATATTTTAATGACCACTAAACCACTGTGATTTCTACAATTAATTATTAATTACCACAGCAAAACACACCTTTGAGCTTTTCATACCTTTTGAAACTTAGTTTTTTGAAGACCTGGAATTTCGTCTCTCTTTAAATCACTTGGATCAACCTCTGATTTTAAAATGTGTTATAAACTAAAACAAGGAGACCTCACAGTCACCACACTGAACTCAGGTTCAGGGTAATTGAAATTGCAGGTGTGCTGATGTACACTTCAAGCGTCCAAGTGATGAGGAAATATGTTACCATACTTTTTTTTATAATGTTACAGTAATTCTTCTGCAGAAATCCCCTTCTCACTCTCTGCTATGTGACTAAATCTCACAGAGTAGAGAACAAAACCAAGCAAAAATCCAAGTAACCCCATTAACGTCTGAGAAGATTTAAACATTTTCACTCTACACATTGTTCCAGAAGAAGATGAATATGAGGGGAAAATATAAATATGTAAATATGTCTAAAAAATATGTAAAAATATACATATATTACATACTTTAAAAGATTTAAAATTATTGCAACCCTGCAATCTCTAAAGCTTCCCCATTCAGCAAACCAACAGTATACACACACACGCGCACACACACACACGCACACACACACACACACTTTATTCTAGAATTTTTCAGGTGAGCTCTGATCATTGCAATACTTCAAACAAATCCGTGATATTTGAACTACAGAAAATGTTCTGCAAATTTTCTGCAGATACAAAAAACACAGCCAATATTAACCCTCACAGTTATATTAAATTTTGACCTGATAATGTGGTTGTATGATGTAAGACACTAGAGCGAGGAAGTCAGACACATCCTGTGCCCCCAATCTTCCTTGTGGCTGCAGCTGAAACTATTTTATCTCTTTTACTCTGCAGCTGGTCGGCTCATACAGCCTACTCTGTGACATGTACAAAGACATAAGTATTGGATTATTTACCACTTTTATTTAGGCTCATAGTAAAAATTATTTATTAAGACTGGACACAGATGATGATAGCAGTGAAGACAAAACAGTGAAGTGTTTGACTGCCCTTAACTGAATTGTAAATGAGCAGTTAAGGGAGCACATGACCCAGGCGTTAACCTCACTGAGAAACTTGGGATGTGCTTTGTGTGAAAACACACAGACTCACTATTGAGATACACAACTGGGAGAAAAATCAGTGTAAATCTGGATGGAAATAAATGTCAAGACCCTACACACTAAGGTTGCTGAAACAATGTCTCTGCAAGTTTATCATCAAAACTGAATGTGATCCGACAAAACAGAATTCTAGCACATACTATGATCTGGAGTTTTACTTAGTTTACATAAATGAAGGTGCCTTGTTCTACAGATTTGTCAGTGCTAATTTAACAATGGGTCAGCTTGATATCACACTATGTTCTCTATGAAGTGGGAGTGTGGCTGAAATGTGAAACTTTTTTTTATGGAAAACAGAAAGAAATGACAGTTAAACCCAAATTCTCCCATTCAAGATTTTGGGGGGATCCTAAAAAATTGTTTTAAAAAAAACTTTAACTTGTTTCAAAAATGGTACTTGGTTATTTAAGCCAATCTTCACTTTGACCATCCTGCCTAACATGGCAGTTACATGTACTGTTAGGTGGGAGTTAAGAAGATAGGAGAAATGGGAAGGAGTGTACTAAAATACAGGGTAGCGGGGTTTTGCATACCAGCTGCACCTGTGACCATTTTGGAGAGTTATAATTTTGGAAAACTTCTTAAAGGGCACCTGCTATCACATCAAATTTCATCTTTTTAATTTAAGACCACCGGAATAACTTTAATGCTTCACAGTTAAAAACATCCATACATCCCATATATTTTTAAAATAGTTTTATTCAGGGTTGCAGGTTTAGAGTACATTTGCATAATGACTGAAATTAGCACCACTGACAAACAATGGGCTGTGAGGTCAGTTTCTTGATCATTGACATGCAAATTGTCATGGCCATTTATCAATAACCACTGATCAAAGACCATTGATCAATGACTGAAAGAGTCACTTGAAAACACACACACACACACACACACACACACACACACACACACACACACACACACACACACACAGAGCTCTGATAGCTGTTAAACTACTGCAATATTTCAAACAAATGAAGAGGTTAAACATTAACAGTTTCTGTTGAGCTCTGTGTAATGTTTGAACTACAGAAAGCGTTGTGCTGCAGTGCTGCCCAAGATACAGAGACACACCCAATATCAAGATTCACACCTACTTTACACTTTGTGTTGAAATTTGATCTGATCATGTGGTTGTTTAATGTGAACCAATAGAGCGAGGAAGTCAGACATGTCCTGTGCCCAATCGTCCTTGTGGCTGCAGCTGACACAGTTTTAGTTCACCTGTTTTTTCTCACTCACTGTGTTTGTGTGCACCTTGTGTTGGCTGCAGGTGTGCTCAGCTCACCTCAGCTGTCTCTTGTAGGGACCTTCTATGAGGCTCCAGCTGAAACTCCTATATTTCATTTACTCTACTACTACTCAACTGGTCAGCTCATACAGCCTACTCTGTCACACGTACAAAGACAAAAGTATCAAATTATTTATTTCTGTAATTTATTTAGGCTAATAATAGTTTATCAACCCTAATTACTAACATGTTGTTCTGTTAATTAAGTACATCAGAGGAACAGCTCGGGTCAAATGTTTCAGAGACAAAGTTAGAGAGGCAAGGTTTGGACATGTGTGGAGGAGGGATAGTGGATGAATCATGTTAATGATGGAGCTGCTAGGCACTTGGAAAAACAGAAGACCACAGAGGAAATTCATGGATGTAGTCAAGAAGGACATGCAGAAGATTGGTGCAAAGGAAGAAGATGTTAGGGATAGGATGAGCTGGAGGCAGATAATTCCCTTGTGGTGATCTCTAAAGAGATAAGCTGAAAAAGATAGGAGTTGAAATTCTGTGAGACGTTGAGAATTCTTTTTGGTTTGTTTGTTTATAGTAAATGGGAAAAGACTTTAGTGAGTGCTTTCTTTAAATGTTAACAGAACACAACCTCGTGGGTCAGAGAGCTGACCTGTTATAAGCATTCAGCACGGCATTCCAATGCACAATTACACCACTAGAGGGCGTAACACACCCACAGTTGGGTTTCATGTAACCGTACATGCCCTCAGCTACAGCAAAAGTTTAGAAAGTTTAAAAAAAAAAAAAAAAAAGTCCAACCACCAAGAATGAAAATATACCATATTACGGTATATGCATAATAATACAATTTGTGGATACGCCATACAAATTCAAAGCGCCAGTCATCCAGTTATCCTCAACTTACACTTTTACAGTACAGCGTACTGTCCCCATGCACAGGTGGGGGCAGGGGTTACGAAATCACTATCAATAGAAGAAGAAACCAATAAATTTTTAGGCTTATCGAGCGAGTGCAAGATTGTTTGGGATGTGGTCACTCCACCAACCTTCATGGTACAGTGGGGCAAAAAAGTATTTAGTCAGCCACCGATTGTGCAAGTTCCCCCACTTAAAATGATGACAGAGGTCAGTAATTTGCACCAGAGGTACACTTCAACTGTGAGAGACAGAATGTGAAAAAAAAATCCATGAATCCACATGGTAGGATTTGTAAAGAATTTATTCGTAAATCAGGGTGGAAAATAAGTATTTGGTCAATAACAAAAATACAACTCAATACTTTGTAACATAACCTTTGTTGGCAATAACAGAGGTCAAACGTTTACTATAGGTCTTTACCAGGTTTGCACACACAGTAGCTGGTATTTTGGCCCATTCCTCCATGCAGATCTTCTCGAGAGCAGTGATGTTTTGGGGCTGTCGCCGAGCAACACGGACTTTCAACTCCCGCCACAGATTTTCTATGGGGTTGAGGTCTGGAGACTGGCTAGGCCACTCCAGGACTTTCAAATGCTTCTTACGGAGCCACTCCTTTGTTGCCCGGGCGGTGTGTTTTGGATCATTGTCATGTTGGAAGACCCAGCCTCGTTTCATCTTCAAAGTTCTCACTGATGGAAGGAGGTTTTGGCTCAAAATCTCACGATACATGGCCCCATTCATTCTGTCCTTAACACGGATCAGTCGTCCTGTCCCCTTGGCAGAAAAACAGCCCCATAGCATGATGTTTCCACCCCCATGCTTCACAGTAGGTATGGTGTTCTTGGGATGCAACTCAGTATTCTTCTTCCTCCAAACACGACGAGTTGAGTTTATACCAAAAAGTTCTACTTTGGTTTCATCTGACCACATGACATTCTCCCAATCCTCTGCTGTATCATCCATGTGCTCTCTGGCAAACTTCAGACGGGCCTGGACATGCACTGGCTTCAGCAGCGGAACACGTCTGGCACTGCGGGATTTGATTCCCTGCCGTTGTAGTGTGTTACTGATGGTGACCTTTGTTACTTTGGTCCCAGCTCTCTGCAGGTCATTCACCAGGTCCCCCCGTGTGGTTCTGGGATCTTTGCTCACCGTTCTCATGATCATTTTGACCCCACGGGATGAGATCTTGCGTGGAGCCCCAGATCGAGGGAGATTATCAGTGGTCTTGTATGTCTTCCATTTTCTGATGATTGCTCCCACAGTTGATTTTTTCACACCAAGCTGCTTGCCTATTGTAGATTCACTCTTCCCAGTCTGGTGCAGGTCTACAATACTTTTCCTGGTGTCCTTCGAAAGCTCTTTGGTCTTGGCCATGGCGGAGTTTGGAGTCTGACTGTTTGAGGCTGTGGACAGGTGTCTTTTATACAGATGATGAGTTCAAACAGGTGCCATTCATACAGGTAACGAGTGGGGGACAGAAAAGCTTCTTACAGAAGACGTTACAGGTCTGTGAGAGCCAGAGATTTTCCTTGTTTGAGGTGACCAAATACTTATTTTCCACCCTGATTTACAATAAATTCTTTACAAATCCTACCATGTGGATTCATGGATTTTTTTTTCACATTCTGTCTCTCACAGTTGAAGTGTACCTCTGGTGCAAATTACTGACCTCTGTCATCATTTTAAGTGGGGGAACTTGCACAATCGGTGGCTGACTAAATACTTTTTTGCCCCACTGTATGCTGACACATTTCCTGACCTTACTTTACTTTCTGAATCAGTAACAGTAACATAGTCTTAAAACTATTCAAAATGAAGCTCATTCTCAATTATAAGAAGGTGATTGATGGAAGACATGTTTAAACATGCTCCAAGATGAAGCAAAGTTTACACTGGATTTTAATGAAAAAACTCTATGAGGAATATATTTAATGCTTCCACAGGAATTAAGAGGGAACGTATCAGCTATCTGTTGCTACTGAAATGTGTTGGGAGTTTGCTGGTCTAGAGCCTTCACTATAATCTTCCCAGGACTGGACACTCCAGCAAATTTACCAGCATCCGACCCACCAATGACAGACTGGCACCTAAAAAGAAAAGAAAAAAAGACTGTGGCTGCTTTCAGCCATGTGGCATATGGTCGCCTGCTCATTCGACTGAGCTAAACCAGCACCAAAATCAATACTTTTCTAATCAGTAGCTGATTGTGTGCACTTTCATCTTAAATAAGCTTATTGCATGTCTTTTTTTCCACTAGCTTAAACCTATAACTAAATGTGTATGCATGTTTACAGTGAAGTTTTTTCCAAAGCCCTTCTGCAGCGTCACCCAGATCTGCAGACACCCTGATGGAGACACAAGCTGGGACACATTCTTCAAGTTTGCCACACTGCAAGATGAGGTCAACTCCAGCTAGGTTGTTTGTTGCATTCAAATTAGTCTTTTGTGCCGCAAGCTGTTTCTCTAAATGTATAAACCAACCTTTGTAAATGTTATGTAAAGGCTAAAGAGCAGTGGACCAAGGACAGCAGCTTGAGGTACCCCTGCCTAAAGTTTTATTTCTGCAAGTCTAAAACTACTAATTGAAGCACATAAACGTCAGTCTTACAATTTGAGAACCTGGCTTGTTAAACTCAATCATGATGCCTTTGACTTAAAATATTTTGATGAGCAGTGTTAAAGGCAGCAGTGAAGCTGAGAAGAGTTACAACTAAAAATAACTAAAAGTGAGTCATTCTCGATCTTCAAGCTTTAAATAAGAGCTGTGATTAGTTCTGAAACCTGACTGGTACTTATCTAAAGATATTCATTCAATTTTTTATGAACATTTTTTCAAATATTTTGCTGAGGAAAGAAAGATTAGAAATAGGTTTATAATTAGTTCTTTTTATGTTGAGCAGTGGTGTGATTAGAGCACTTTTGAATGAAACAGGGAAAATGGAAGCCTGTAAAGAGCTGATCATTTTTACTGAAGGATTTACACCTGTAAACTTTCATATGATTTGAGCTTTGTGACATATTACTCCCTCATGAAAATGTATCGATAGAGGAAATAAAAACATTTTTATTGTCAATAAAGGCAATGATTTTTTTAAAATCTTTCACAAATTTGTTCAGCAGTTCAGAATAAAATAAAATGCAAATTCCAACAAATCAAATTTTAATAAAAGTTAATCTAATTAATAAAAATCATAAAACATTCTCTCAGGCTACACATACTTTTGAGTTCAGTAAACAAAACTTCCTGAAAACAATGCAGTAGTTATCAAGGATTGCAAAGTTAGACGCTGAAACAAACAATAAAAAACATAAATAAAATAACACAATCAAAAAAAAAAAAAAAATCTGTAACGCAAGTTCCCTGCAGATGGGCCAAAAGGGAGACAACAAGGCAGCAAAATTGCATTGATTGGTTTTGAGGAGTGCTGCTGCAGGAGTGATGTTGACTTATGTTCAAGCATGAGATAGTGCTGCTGCCTATCGACTATCATCTCTTAGTCCGTGTTGCTAAAAGGATCAAAGCTATTTGATCTAGAATTTGAAATGAACAGTTGCTTCCCAAGCTCTGCAACCTCTGATTAGGTCAAGAATTTCATAATGACACTTTTTTTTTTTTAAATATTTCAGTCATTTCAAGAAATGATGTAACCGATTTTAGACAGAAAATTATACAGTAGACAAACTCCATCTATGATACCTGAACAATGTTGTATCCGAGAAGCTTTTAGTTTACCTGTGTGTGCTTCAGAGCTTGAGAAACAACTACAGCTCATACATTCCTCCACATATATTCTGTCTGTGCTTCTGCACTTTACGTGTAAAATGAAGACCACATTAATTTGGCGGCTGCACACTTTCTACCAAAAGGCAGATCGTGTGCTTTAAAATCAACAGAACAAAACAATGGTACAGGATATTTTAGGTGCTTGAATTGAAAATAGAAGTTTCTGTGGGTTGAATAACACCAGCAGTCAAACCCATCGTCACACCAGGCAGATGAATGTCACTGCATTAGAAACCTATTGTACTTTAACCACCCAAAGAAAGAAAAAAATTCAAATTGGCAAATGAAAAGTAGCCTAGGAAGAGAAATTTGCACTGCACGCGTCAGGATACTTGCAATGATAACCACGGTGTTATGAAAATTACAGTGATTACACTTCTAACACTGCCTATAATTGCAGCTCTTTAGTCAATTTTTCTATAGCGAGCAGAGCGCAGACAAACCTGCATACAACAAAAGGCAGAAAATAATCTGGATATAATTACACCTGACATCTAGCTAATATTACTTGACATTTGCCTAACTGCTTCCAAATTAGTGCAGGAGAAATAAAGCTTGAGGCGCCATCCCCGCTCCATGGAAATGCCCTTCATAATGTAACAGCAATTGTCAGACCCCCCCTTCCACTTACACACATAATGCACAGTCCATTTAGCCCCGCAGACCAAAGACAGTCAAAATGTTAACCTATGATCAGGTAAAGAACGTACTACGTGTCAGCATTTTCCAGCAATTCCATTTCATTATAATTTAAAACTCACACGTTTGACACGCTGTGATTGAAAATGCAGCTCTCAACAGTTTGATAATGGCGCTTTAGAACTAACATAATTATTAGCATATCTTGACCTCTGACCCGAAAGTCAAAATCATTTCTATGAGTGAGTTAAGGCTTTGTTCAACGTGCTGTTGATTCTTGTAGAGCGGCGGCCAGATGGAGCAATTCTGTGACAGAAATTACTCAGATCTTTAAACTTGTTGCAGCTTTTCAAACCTTAAAACCACTGAAAACTAGCCAAACAGTGAAAGTCAACACGTCATTACAATGTTTGAATTCCAGGTATTCAGTTTTTCCAAGTCGACAGTCTTGAGACATGAGTTAAATAGTAGATGATAAGAAAATATCAAATAAAAAGATTAAAGAAAGTCATCCAGGAAGCTACTTTTAACCAGTTTTTCATACAGTGAATTCTATTTGATGTTTATTTGCCCCCGAGCTGCTTGAACCTTTACAGCATTGTGGATGTAAAGCAGATCCTGTTTCCCCAAACTGATATCCGGCATCCTTCTCAAGCTGTGCCCTGCAACAAAAATACATTCAGAAAAAGATGCATCAGTGAACGAATGTGCCAACTGTTTCCTTAAACTGTCTGTACTTCAGTATGCATGATGTACTGAGCTTTTCATTTTCATCTTGGTACTTATTTACTGATTTATTACTACATGCTGCTGTATCAGACTTTAGTTCCCAAGTGTAGCTTTTCCTTTTTATGTTTATTCATGGTTTTGTTTCTGCAGTAAAATGACTGGGCCTGGCTCCAGCCTGGCCATCTCCCACACTCATCACCACAGGATATTTACATAGAACTGTATCATATTTTCTCTTCTTTGTTGCTGGCTGCTTTCCTGATTCTGCTGAGCTCAGTCGGGTTGTCTTTCAAAATAATTATTAGTCTCTCACTTGCTGAACTTTTTGACATGTACAGTTTTGCCAAGAAGTTAATATGCAGACCTTTAGCTTTAATTCAAGGAGTTTAACAAAAGTACTGTGAACTGTTCAGAACATACAGTCATTTTTATACATCATCTCCCATTTTTAAAGGCTGAAAAGCAACTGGATGATTGGCTGATCAACAGCTTCAGGGCCTGGTGACGCCAGTTTCCTTGTTATTCCACAAATAATTAAGCAAATATGAGTTTATTCTAAGTGTTGAACTTGGATATGGTAACTGTTCAACTTTAACTAAATATGAGATTCATACAGATGCTGAAGCAAGTGAAGGAGTCCATCATTAGGTTAAAACCCTTAAGGAAGGCCAGATCAATAACTCCAGATGTCTCATCTTTGTAATTTGCAGTGGAGTAATGCAGAATGGGTGGATGCTAAATAGTCGTTAAACTCATAAAATTAAGTAAGCATGAAGAAAATCAAATTCAGATTGCTCTCTGAACAAAAACGTGTGCTTGATAGGACATTATTTCAGCAATTACACTGCATATCATGTTGAGTCAGTGTTTTTTTCATCACGACCTGAAGAATATAGTATGTGAATGCCACGGAGCAAGACAACAGTGTGTGAGTCTGAGTGTATACCTTAGATTTGAGCTAGCTCAGCTTGTTTGTCTGCTTCAGGCTCCCCTTCATTCTCATCATCTCCATTGTAGTCAGCCAGTTCATCCTCCATGACCTTGTCTACCAACAAGTACAACATGGTTATTAAAAAGAAACAAGAACTTTCTAAAATGACAACGTACATTTATTTTTGTAATGATCACTATTACCGGCCAATATGGCCTCAAAGTTAGATCATGATATTGAAAAAAAATGTCTAATGACAAAATAAATACACGAATAAAATAAAAATACTGAACAACGCTTTGCCTGCAGCTTGGCATGGAGCGTTATATCCAGTGACACTTCAGAAGTCGTATTTTCTCCAGAAATTTAAAGTAAAAAATAACTGCATAATACTTCTGTCTGAGAATAACTAAAGCGTTTTAACTCTTCAGTAGCAGCGCAGTATTGTATAAAAAATATTTGCTAACTGGAATGTTGTATCTTTACTCAGGCTTTTTTAGCAAGTTGCTTACAGGCCTTCTTTCCCCGTGTATGAGCACATCCAGTCTTTGCTCTTCCACATGACCAGCTGCTACTTCTCCTTCTTGGTAGTACTCAAAAGTGCATTTTGCCTCAAATGAAGAAACAGTGTGTAGTGTTTCCAGTTTTTTTTTTTTTTTTTTTTTTTACATATTTGGCAACGTAGTGTGCTTTAGTTCCTGAAGTAGCTTCCTTATTAGTTACTAAATCACCAGGGAAGGCTGACAATCAGCTACAGGGTTCATACACATTTTTCAGGGTCAAATTCAAGCACTTTTTAAGCACATTCAAGGTCAATTTTCAAGCTTTTCCAGCACATTACCAAAAAAGAAGAAAGCATGTTTCACTTTGCAAACACCTCAGTAAGACCTTGTAAAAATTTTAACAAATCATCTTAGGTCTCGACTTAAATGTCTTTTGTTCCCCTTTTGTTAAAAGAGGAAAATGCAGCACACAAAAATAGTGAAAAAGGAAACTGTTGCCTTACATGCATATAGTGTACAAACTCAAAAAACACATTCCTCTTAAAAATTAAGATGTGCAAATGTGAACAAATCAACTTGTTAGAGATATTCATCTCCACTGTAAATAAACAACAACCCAGAAAAACCAGAAAACTGCACAAAACACCACAAACACCAACAAATTAATGTCGTCTCATCAGATACTGAAGCTTCTTTCCTGTGTGACATAAAAAAAAAAAAAAAATAGGAGACAGATGTTTGTTTGGTTGTTTTTGTTCTTTTTAACTAGTTAAGCACCCACGCCCAGAAAAATGGTAAATGGCCTGTATTTGTATAGCGCTTTACTAGTCCCTAAGAACCCCAAAGCGCTTTACACGTTCAGTCATCCACCCATTCATGCACACATTCACACACTGGTGATGGCAAGCTACATTGTAGCTCACAGCCACTGCACCTGAAGGGCAGCTGCGGCATGCGCCACCGGGCCCTCTGACCACCACCAGTAGGACGAACTCCGGGTGAAGTGTCTTGCCCAAGGACACAACGACCGAGACTGTCCAAGCCGCGTCGGCTTCCGATTACAAGGCGAACTCCCAACTCTTGAGCCACGATCGCCCAGTGGGGCTGGGGACATTTCATTTCGAGCAGGAAGCCCCTTTTTGTTAAACCCTTTAGATCAGGGGTCGGCAACCTGCGGCTCTTTAGTCCTTATAGTGCGGCTCCGCGTGGTTTGGGAAAATAAATTAGCTGAAGTGTATTTTATTTATGTTAGTTCTTTTTTTAACTTGTAGTTCTAAATTGGAAGATTATTGTGATTTTGCAATATACAAATAAAATTATATTTTCGTTATTTTTTCATCGCTCAAAATAAGCGTCACACTCGCGGAAGCCAGTGTACCCGGCGAAACGCCGTGCATTTTCGACTTTACCGAAGCTACTCGCGCTAAGTTGCTGACCCCTGCTTTAGATGAACAGAGTTTTTTAATTAAATACATATTCTTAATAAATGTTCTCTTTTATAAAAAGTAGGATAATTAAAAAAACTTTTATTATACCTCTATGGTAGAAAAAAAACTGTCTTGTTTTCTGTCGTCTGTTATGTAATATTAGGGATGTTTGTGACAATTAATTTCTTATCGGCTGGACTAACCAATAGTCCACAACCAGGAAACACTGAAATTTTAAGTTAAGTTTGAAAACAGTTTAAAAAAATAACCCCATTCCAAAATTTGACAATCTCATCCTGCAGAAAAAAGCGCTCGTGGAAAAGTGCATGAAAAAAAAGAAAAAATGGTTCCACTTGTTCCGGAGGAGAGACGCTACTGCTTCCTCACCTGATGTAGCCTCGTCTTGCTCCACCTCTGTTAACCCCCCCAACCAGTCCCGGCAGTTGACTGTCCCCTCCTGAGCCTGGTTCTGCCGGAGGTTTCTGCCCGTTTAAAGGCAGTTTTTCCTCCCCACTGTCGCCAAGTGCTTGCTCAGAGGGGATTGTTGGAGTTTTCTCTCCTCTGCCTTTTTTCTTCATTTACTTGTTTAACTTCTTTCATTATTACTTCGTTTTACCTTGTTTATTTACTTGCTTGTTTAACTTATTTTCAACTTATCTAAATAATAAACCCATTGAATTTATCCTTTGAGTATTTTTCAAAGGATAAACATTTTCAAACATTCAGATCTGTCTTTTATTTTCTTCTTGAAACCTCATAAATCAGGGTTCATACGTCTTTTTCCAGGGTCAAATTCAGCACTTCTTAAGCACTTTCAAAGTCCCTTTTCAAGCTTTTCCAGCACATTGATGCTTCTTTCCTGTGTGACAAGAAATAGGAGATGTTTGTTTGTTGTTTGTTTTTTAAGTTAATTCCCAATAAAACTGTTTTATTGCTAACTACATTGCTGTCTGTATTATTGCTGAAGTCCTAAATGATCACCTTTAAAGTGTTTGTGCTAATACCATCATGTACAGTCAGACAGGCATGGAGAACAGCACTCACTGGGAGGCTTTGAATAGATCACATAGTTCAATTCAACATATAAGACTATAAGAAAATTTACAAGTATCTACTTAAAATCTATTGAATTTATCATCCGTCATATTATCACGTACAATTCCAATGTATTTTGTTCATCTCCCTTAAATAAACAGGCAGCCTTAAAGTATGAAATATTCATATACAAATACACATTCAATGGGTGTGTACTGTCTCAGTGGCTGATTGTGCCCCACAGGCCTCAGTGTGAGCTTGAAGCCATTCATAATGTTTAAGTAGTTTAATGTGCAGGTGCTGACCAGAAACACATTTTGAATGAAAGCCGGGGAACTTTGGTAGCACAGAAACAAGTGGCTAGTCTTTGTGACCATATGGATCAGTCCCTCATATTACCATTATTTCACCCAAAGGCACCAAATTAATACTCAAAAAAGCTGCAGCAATACACACAAATATAAACAGTACTTGGTGACAACTTTGCTTTTAGCCTTTAACCCTCTGGGGTCCAGGGAATAATTGGCCGTTTTTGACTATATTTCACCTTTGGCAAGATAAAGAGTTTTTAATCTGTTATTTTCTCATTTCAACATACTGTATCAGCACAATTTATCTAAATTCAGACAAAATTTAAAATACGAGTAGAAAGTGATATTTTTGACTGTAAAAACCACAAGCATATTTAACAAATCATTTTCAGAAATTCAAATGCAAATAGAAATTGTACATTTTTAAAAAAAATTGTCAGTTTTGCAAACAACAAAGTTACATGGTACTATTTACCTAAAAATGCAGCCAAGGCTCAGTTTTTTTATATAACTACTTAAAACTACTTTACAGAAGAATCAGCTGTGCTGCATCAGATAAGAAGGCACAAAAATGATTTATGCAACTCCAAAAAATAGTTTGTGTCCACTATAACACAGATGAGAACAGCACAGGGATAAACCTGCAGGTCTGACAGCAGGTGTGTCACTCAGCGTTTACACTGCAATATGCCTTTGGTGGCTTTTTTGCAGCAACTGTGACATTCACTAGTAGAACTGACACACAAAACAAAACACGACTACACTACACACTAACTACCAGAGATGGGCGGTAACGCGTTACTGTAATCCGATTACTTTTTTCAAGTAACGAGTAAAGTAAGGGATCACTATCGCAAAAACGGTAATTAGATTACCGTTACTTTCCCGTAGGAACGGTGCGTTACTGCGTTACTAAAACC
>NW_024582379.1:1679930-1703742 GCF_018398535.1 Haplochromis burtoni
GGGGAAGTAATCAGTAATTAGTTACTGATTACTTTTTTCAAGTAACTTGACCAACACTGCTAACTACACAAGACAACACACTAACTTGAGACTCCAAACACGGCAAACGTCAAAAATCTCTCACGTATCAAAACTCTCTCTCTCTTTCGCTCACTCGCTCTCTCTCTCTCACCGGTCACTCCTAAAACTTCCCCCTCTTTCCAAACAACCAGATGCCACATGTTGCCATATAATTTTTTGATTGGTCGACATGGTACATTTTTCCACCAATAGGGATGGAGTGTTTTTTCTTTTTCCATTCACAGGCAAAGCGTGTTTGCTAGCGCTCTCCTTAGAAAATAGTTTTTACCGTTTCTTCCCGGAGTAAACGCCACTGTTTTATTCAGAAAAAAAACAAACACTGGTTTTACGTGGCCTATCAACACAATTTAACAACTGGTATACAGTTTGAAGTCCGCACGTTCAACCCAAGTTGAAATGGAGACTCTGGGTCCGTCGACCCCAGAGGGTTAATCAGAAAGCCTAAGTTGGCTAGTTATGTATCAGGCTAATGTTTAAAGCTTTCACTTGAGTAAATTAACTCATATCACTGCTAAGTAATGTTAGCTAAGTTCACAGCATATTCCATAATAGCGCTGCCATACTGCATCACACTCAGTGCATTTCGAGTTTGATAGCAAAATAATAATCATACTTTTAAAAAAAATAGCGTGTGTAACGTAAGCGTACTGGAAAATTATTTACTAGCACTCACCTAACATGCAACTGGAGAGCGCAAACTCCGCCATTGTCGTTTTCCGACAACACTCATTACAACAGCAACCTACAGGTATGTTAGCGCACTCATCCCCGACTGGCCGAGGGAGGGGCGGAGGTCACACGTTGAAACAGACACAAGGCAGCCAGGCGGGGAAATTTTGCTTTGACATTTTGCGACTCATTTTATTTCTCTATCTGAAAGGAAAACTATTCAATCAGATAGTTGTTTGAGGTGAATGAAATACAGCTACACTTTCAAGCACTTTTAAGCACCACATCTGAAATTCAAGCACTTTTCAAACCTTGAAAAGACAACATTAAAATTCAAGCATTTTCAAGGATTTCAAGCACCCGTACGAACCCTGCAGCTATTGCCTGTGCTTGTTCTGTTGTTGTGCTCGCTAGAGAACATAAATATAGCTATAGTGATTATATTGCCATATGACATTTTACTTTGCATAAAAATTTATACTAGGACTGCCAAGGGCTATACGATAAAGTTTGATTGAAGGACAGTGGTTATCTCTGGCATTAATAATCATCCTTCCTACTGACATAAAGCCTGTCGAGACCAGAATGCGCTCACTCTCTAAATGCTTATTTAAAACACATACCTATATTTTCATCCTGTTTGTTCTCCTGTGGTTTTTCTAAATCTTCTCCACCCACGACTTGTTCATCTGCGTCGTACTCTTCTGGTTCCTGAAGTTTCTGACCAGCTTGAGTTTCATCAGCCTTTCCTCGACCAATCAGCATCCCTTCCATTCCAGGGTCTGCTTCTGAAAGAACAAATCACAGATAGAATGAAATACATTAAAAAAAAGGTATAAAAGATGTCAAAATATAACCATATAAAACAAGTGCATTGTTTTTGCTGAAAAGTCTATAAGAATAGCCTAAAATCTATAGATAGATAATCTCTTGCTACTCAGTCAATGAGGTTGTTGGTAAAACATGCTGGCGAGTTTTCTCACACACACTCCAAGTTATAAATATATTAGCAAAAGAAATTATTATCGTTAACTAAAACTAATCTTAAAAATGAAAACTAGATGTGAAAAAACATTATAGTTAACTCAAATAACAAAAAAACAAAAAACACATGTTTGAAAAACATTTAAATGGACTGATTTTCCTGAATCTTGTCTCTAACATATTCCCTCCAAAGACTAATAAATAAAATATTAAAGCTAACACAGAAACTAAGCATTTTCAAACAGTTAAAAACTAAACTGAAATAAGAAAATCAACTCTGGGTGCTAACTAAAATTAAAATTCAAAATGAAATAATAAAACCATAATTAGAAAATGAAAAACTATAATATAACACTTGCTTTCATACATGTGCACATGTACAGCAGCTTTTGTGGAGCGATCAGCACCAATATTGTAGGAAGAAGTAGGAAGAAGTAGGAAGAAGTTTTAAAGAAAATTACCTCTAATAAAAACGCTCTTACATAACAAAGAGGTTCTGTTCACTAAACTGAAGAGTTTTCTCAAATTTTAAAAACAGTAAGAGGAAGTGCTCAGTTAGTACTGGTTTGGGCCCTGTGGTAAAGTCTTTCCACTAAACAACAGGACGTGTGATTGCCAGGCAGCAAAACACAGCTGCTAATACATTAAATCTGTGTGACTATCCAAATTATTTACCTTCTGTCTGAGGATCTTCTTCATGAGCATCCATCGCCTCATTCTCTTTGTCTTCAATCAGATTATTCTCCAAAAGTTTACCAGTCTCTCCTTCCACCTCATCTGCATTGTCAGCTCCTTCTTGTGGCTGTTTGTCTTCCTGTTTCAATGCAGCAGTTGCGGGAACGGACTCTGGCCCTGCTTTGGAGAGATCCTTTGATGTAGGCTGCTCCACTGGAGCGCTGGGAACTAGAAAGAAAATAACAAAAAGCAAGTGCAATGTGAGGTTGTCCACCAACTATGCTTAGACACACAATATGTACAAGTGTATATTTCAGTTAAGCAGACCATTTATGTTTTTTGTCTTACTTATATCCACCATTATTTCATTTGTCAGTAGTTCATGGACTTTATTGCCTTTGGGTTGAGAGAGACTTGGTGTTTGGCTTGAAGCAGTTGCTGGAATTCCATCAGACAGGGCCTTGACTGACTTGTTGATTTCCACTGCTCCAACATTTTCCTGCTAAGAAATTAATATACAATTCTGTGTCACAGCTCCATAGCTCTTGCCATGCAGAATTAGAGGGTTTTTTAATTTTTTTGCCTAGATGCGCAAACAAACACGAGCAAAAGGAACTCAAATTTCCCCATTTGCATGTAAAAACAGTAAAATGGTAAAATGTAAAAACAGTAGTGACGATAATCACGTATGGTAGGAAAGTGTTTTAAGACATTAAGATTTTACCTTGTCCTGATTAACATAACGGGGTTGGTGACAAAAAAAATAAAAAAATAAAAAATGGTGCTTTAAAAAAAAAAAAAGAAAAGAATCAGGTCCACCCCTCTGCCCAAGTCTCAATCATGTCGAAAGACTAGTGACTTTGCATCCTTTCACATGCTTCGCTGCTTAACAGGAAAGCCAAACCCACCTGTGAGGAGACAGGTGTATGGATGAGCTTCTGCATTTTCTTCTCAGCTTCAAGTTTAGCGGCAGCCACTCTCTCATTGCACAGCTCTTTCTGGGACAGCACCTGGGCGTTACACTGGGTCCTACATACACAACACACAGACGGTAAACAGTAGCATATTATAGTGGCATGTGCAGTGATCACACTTTCTTTACAAACAGATGCATACAAATATAAGTGTGTACTAAAAAAAAAATAAAATAAAATAATAATAATAATAATGAATCATTTTCTTACATGTCATACATAAGTTTGTTATTAAGTGTGTTGATGTTGCCTTGGCAACTCTGCAGCTCTTTCTCAAGTTTCCCCAGAGCATCATTCAGCCAACTCAGCTGACCTACAGTACACACAAAGACACACATACACATACATGAAATTAACTTCACAGTTTTGTAGCGGCCATGTGATGGTTGTTAAGTCAACGCAAGACTTTAATCAAATAAAGGGGCAGAAGCTAAACATTATGTTACCTTTGAGTTCCTGTATGGTTTTTACACTGGAGGAAATGTTCTGCTGCAGTGTGGCCTAAACACAAACACACAACGCATGTCAATACTCACTTATCACACTTATTTATTGTTCATATGAAATTTTTCCCTGATAAAATGTTTATGTGGTGTGAATCGCAACAGTGAGTAAATCAGAAAAGTGTGTTCATTGGCCCAAGGATTCCCTTGTGACAAGAGCTGATAGACAGCGCCTCTGAGGTGGCGTTTGTGCACATAAAGGTTTTATTGTCACCAGTTTTGTTTGTGTGCACCTTGTGTTGGCTGCAGGAGATCTCAGCTCCCTCCAGCTTGCTCTTATAGAGACTTTGTATGTTGCTGATCTGATCCTTTTGTTTCTCGATCACCTGTTCGAACTCCTTCTTCTTCTTCATCTCGTCTGCTCCACGTCGCACCTGGCCCTCCAGCTCATACAGTTTAGTCTGTGTCACATGCAGCAAGATCAGTATCACGTTACTGCTTTTTATATAGACCACTTATTTAGAATTTGTCATGGGTCATGATAACATCCATATGAAGAGAACAAAATGACAGAAACGTCCTGGTTCAGAATGAGTCTTTAAGGGTTAACTATGCATATAGATATATATAGTTATACATGCATGTTTTACCTTATTTCCTGTGTCAATTAAGCTAAAAAAGGAGTCTTTCTTACCTTATTTGACAGAAATGTCTTGCCATTTAATGCAATATATTAAACAACAATAAAAACTGGACTGAAAAAAAAAACCCTAATTATTTGTCACCCTTACATACTTCAGATCATCAAATATTAAAATTTGATAAAGATGCAGATTTAAAATGATCAATTAACTGAGATTAACCACATTTTTTGGAATACTGATTCAATGTTACTATTCACTATTCACTGTCAGACCTGTTGAATTAAGAAATCAGTTAAATAGAACCTATCTGACAAAGCGAAGTAGGCTAAAATATCTCAAGAAGCAACACATGTCGCAATCTAAAGAAAACTCAAAAACTCTTAACGGATGAAATACAAAGTCACTGACATCTATCAATCTGAAAAGTGTTACAAAGCCACGTCTAATTGAAACACGGTGAGAGCCATTATCCACACAATTGAAGAAAATTTGGAACAGCGGTGAACCTTCCCAGGAGTGGCCAGCCTACCAACATTAAAATGGTAAACATTACTCCAAGAGCACCTTAAAGTTCATTCAGGAGGTCATAAAGGAACCCAGAACAACATCTAAAAAACTGCAGGTCTCACTTGCTTCAGTTAAGAGTTCATAATTCAATAGTAAGAAAGAGAGTGAGCAAAAATGGCACCCATGGTTGAGTGACATGGTGGAAGAAAAAAAACAAAAAACAAAAAAACCACTCAAAGGCTCTTCTTACATTTGCCAAAAGAACAACTTGATGACTTTAAGGAAAATATTCTGGAATACTTTATAATATGACCTGTGACTAAGGGTGTCAATACCCTGTTAAATCAAACCTGACCTGTTACCCTGTTATTTTAGTGTACTTACCTTTAAGTATGTAAGTACTTAAAGGTAAGAACACTAGAATAATGGGGTAACAAGTCAGGTTTTCAAAGGAAACAAAAATAATTAAACTTTAATTACATTTAAGTACTATCCTCCTGACTACCAGGAAAAAAAATGTTGTCCAATCAAAAAAAATTTTTAAATCCCCCAATGTTTGTAAGGTAATTAGAAGACTGAAATAATTTTTTGGGAAAAAAAAGTTTACATTTTTTAGATATCACATGTCCACTGCAGAGGACATTGGAAGGCCAAACGTGTAAAAATGAACTTTGATGGCAAACATTTGCTTCAACTCTTCACCAAGGAGGTTGAACTCAAGGAACTGTAGTGGTTTCTTCCCCCAAAACTGCAAGTCACTGCTATACTGAAGCCACGAGTTGGTGATTGCCAGATCAAAAAGTAGAAAACTGCACATACTGTCAATTTCTGAGTGCGAGAGACCATCCTGTAGAAACTCAACATTCGGCAACAAGGTCCACGTCACCTATATTGGTAGTGTACTCAGAAATTGGCAGTGGACTTGGCACATGGACAAACCTTTTGTTTTTCTTAGACCATCTTGTGCATCTGTCCTGAGGTTGATTGCCATAGGCAGAGGATGCCATGACAACTGTCCAACCACTTAATGACAGCAAGTTCAGGTCTGAGTACCATCCCTGATGCTCCTCCTTCTTTCTTCTTCAAGGGCTTATTCCCTATGATCTTCTTCATCAGACAACTCAAGATCTGGGTTTCCCTCATCAAACTGCAATAAATTTCTTTCTGCTTCTAAAAAGGACTCCTTTTCTGGTCATTTAAAAAACAGAACAAAATGGAGGAAATGACTACAAATGTCCACTATGGAGGACATTTTTTAAACACTTCAATACTATACTCTGTCAGTGCGCCACAGGGTGGCTGTGGCTACAATGTAGCTTGCCATCACCAGTGTGTGAATGTGTGCGTGAATGGGTGGATGACTGGATATGTAAAGCGCTTTGGGGTCCTTAGGGACTAGTAAAGCGCTATATAAATACAGGCCATTTACCATTTACTATACTAAAATGAAGTTAGAATTAAGCATACTATGTTTTAATGTGTTATTAAGAGACTTATTTAAAATATGTTAACAACATTTATAGCTAAAAATTGCTCAATAAGAAGTTTTATGCACTTACTTTTCTTCTTCCCATAAAATGTGCTTGCAGCGGTGGCTGCCATGTTCCTTAATGAAAAAACTAAAGTTCCCAAAGCTCCACCCCTTCACATTTGGTATCATTGGAAAGCCCTAAATGTCCTCTGTAGATACCAAAAGGAGGCAATTCTGTAGTATGCAGTGCATGGGAGATATTCAGGTTTAGAAAGGTGCTCTACAGAGGACAAATTTGCATTGCTGGTAGTCAGGAGGCTATGTAAGTAATTTTAAGCAATTTGTAAGTAATTTTAGGTAATGCAGCAGTGAAGTTATTAGTATTGCCTAAGTTCAGGTATTTTACAGGGAAGACGAAATAATTACATTTTAACCTCCTAGGACCGATATGCTCAAATATCAAAGAGAAATTAGAAATGCATACTGTGGAAGAGTTCGGGTCTTAGGAGGTTAAGTAAATTTAAGCACTGCATAAATTATGGGTATTTTACGGAAAAGGAAATACAGCAAGAAATGTATATATACTGTATAAATTGCATGTGTTGCATAGCTTCCTGGTAATTGTGTGGAAATGCAAACAAGCAAACAATATTTCCCCATCTGTCGTTTTTGGGGTGAGGTAGGGCAAGGTAGTATAAACCTTGCCTAACTTCTAGGCATTTTACAAGAAAGGAGACACTCAAAGTTCAAAGTTATGTGCGAATAGTGATTGTGAAAGAAAAAAAGAATAAATTTATAATTGGTGCAATCATTACAAGGTCACAAAGGCCTCCAAATTATGATAGTATTTATATTTTCTTTTAAGTCGGTAAGCGAGAACAGTTCTTGGCACATTTATATTGGTAAAATAAAACACATGCAACACAACATCAAAGTAAGGACTATTAAAGAAAGATGTAAAAACAAACAAACATGTAAGCACGCAAAAGAAATAAGAAATGAGGAAGAGTTTGAATATTTTTTAACCCACCTCAAGCTCCAGGTTGCGGGAGCTGGACACCCAGTAGTTAAAGCCCAGAACCAAGATACAGGCGATCAGAGCGGCAATCATAAGAGGCGGTGACCTTACTCCACGACGCCCGTTCCCCAGCCCACCCATTGCTGTCTACCAACTGAAAACACACAAAGCACAGCCACGGTTAGCACACTTCCCCACACTTTATTTTCTAACTGCATCTTTTAAATACATATTTTCTGTGCATTTCTGGCAAAAAGGTGGTGGTTTTGCAAGTTGGTTGCAGACATGTAAAGAAAAAAGAAAAAAAAAAGAAGGGGCTCGCTGTCGCTTGTTGCAGCTTTTTTGTCAGCAAAAACACAGGAAATGTTATTTGCACATACATACAGACAACAGTATGTTTAGTGATTCTTTTGGAAACAACACATGCACAGCTTTGGTGTTATGTTTACAAATATTACACACCTGTACGGTGTCACACTGAAACATACCCAGCACCACAAACAGCAAAAAGATGTCCTCAAAAGTGGTGACTCAGTTAAAATGTTTTTAATTGGGAGGGGAAAAAACAAGCTAGAAGGACATTCCCAAGGACCAACGGGAGCTAAAATGCAACAACTACACACTAAAGAGCAGCATTACACATCACCGACGAAGTGCCGTATTGTCTAGTTTGTAATACATACTGTCGACGTAAATAATATGCGGATTCCTGCTTTCCGTATTTCTCCTTCGTCAAACAAATGACCCAAGGATTGCAAAGGCGCAAAGAACTGTTTAACATGTAACAAAACTAACGACCAGCAAACCTTCAATTTAACATCACGTTAGAAAAATCTGACGGCTACTACTAAATCAAAGCACAGGTCTGGAGCCAGGGTATACCTGTGCTGTGTTTGGCAGTATAAATCATAGCCACCCGTATCGTGACGGTTGCGATAATACGGAACTCGAGAAAAAGGGGTCCTTCGTATAATTGATTAGACAAATTCAGGTCAACAGAAAGCAGGAATACTAACTTCGAATTTTTTTATGTATATTGTTTATTAAATGTGTGACAAAGCTACATAAACGTGTAAAGAAATGGCCACATTTATCTGTTTTTAAATTTGGGCCAATGCTAAAAGAAGAAGCGAAGGAACTCAACGTTGCAAGCTAACGCTAACATTGTTAGCAGCGCTGCTCCTTCACAGTTGCTGTTACCGTTTTTAGGTCGCTTAGCTAAAACTAGCAGCCGAACCTACTTACCGGATATGTCTGCCTGTCAGAAATCAGAGCCAAATTTGTGAGGCGATATATGGAATGACACCTCGTAATATATTCCAACAGCTTTTGTAGACGTTTTGTAACGTTGGACGATTAGCTTGTATCCATCATTGCCACACAGACAGCTCAGTCTGTGTGCTCTGCCTGCTGCCTAGGATTGAAACGTTCAAGTACCTCCCCTGACTGCTGTAAAAACAAATCATATTTAGTTTCACATAAATAAATTAATAGACAACAAATCCCCCTAAAGTTTTTTAAGTATTTTCTAATATCAACTTAAAAACACACAAATTATTACTTTTGACTGCTGTCAAGTAATAAATACTGACAGACTGGTAGTCTAGGCTACTTTAAGATCTAAGAATTTGTGTTTTACGAAGTGCCTAGGAAGGCATCACCGGTAACGGTCTATCAATTAGAGGTTGATTAACGAAAGATTAACGTGTCATATCATGTTAAATAAAATTTAAATAATAAATGTAGGTATATTAAAAATACTAATACATATAAAAAATAATTACAAATTAAACAATAAAATATTATATTATTTATAGATAAACTAATGTAAGCAGAATAGGGATTTCTCTACCCAGCCTTTCTTTCTTTCTTGGGCCTGATCTGAAGTATGAGCTTTATCATTTGAGTGGGAATTGTATGGGGTTAGAACGATGCCACCTTAAAATAAAACAGAAAAAAATATTGAAACTGAAAAAAAATATTGTAAATGAAATAAATGTACTGAAACATTTTGTATTGAAAGTGAAGAAAAAAAAACGATAGTAATAAAAGATTAATTGAAACTGTAAAATATTTCACTTTCAATATTTTTTCCAGTTTTATTTTAAGGTGGCATCGTTCTAACCTCATAGAACTGGTGTTGTTTTTTGGTCATGCAAGGAAGAGTGCTGCAACCTTTCTCTGTCTATTTTGAGTTACATTTTAGTATAATTTTGTTTTTTCTTGTGAATTGTCTTTCTTTTTTATGGTTTAATGGTTTTGAAACTTAATGAAGATGTTCATGACAAAAAAGAAACAAACTAATAATTATTCTTTATCCCATTTGTCTTTCGACTTCTTTTGAATCTTTTTTTTAATGATACATGTAATATTTTAAAATGAAACAACATTTGTCTTATTTAGATTGCATTAATTGATTTTTCAAGTTGACAAACTTTATGATTATGGCTAATTATAACATAAATATGGAGTCAACGCATATATTTCAACAAGAGATGTAAGATGGTGTGTTGAGAAGTATTTTGAGAAACTGATGAAGAAAAAATGAAATGGGGGACAGATGAAGTTAAGTTAGTGGATCAGGAAGTGCAGAGAAATAATAAGGAGGAAGTGAGAGGAGCTATCAAGAGAATGGAAACAGGAAAGGTCCAGATGACATACCTGTGGAGGTATGGAGAAGTCAGAGAGAGAGGGCAATGGACTTTAACTTGATTGTTTAATACAATTTCAGAGGATGCCTGAAGAATGGAGAACTGCACAGTACTTCAAGAACAAGGATAATGTGAAGAGCTGTATTAACTACAGAAGAATAATGGTAAAAGCCATAGCATGAAGCCAGAGTGCTTCATGTGCTATGTTTGCCTTAAGAGTGTTGATGGAGATGTATAGAGAGCGTGATAAGAAGTTGCACCCTCTCAGCACTTACGATAAGGTTTCAAGAGATAAATTTTGGTACTCCACGAGGAAGTCAAGAGTGGTAAAGTATATGAATGTGGTGGAGGACATGTATGAAGACAGCGAGACAGTGGTGAGTTGTGTGGTAGAAGTGACAGATGGGCTCAAACTAAGGGTGGGCCTGACTCACAGATTCAGCTCTGAGCCCTTTCTTGTTTTTAATGATGATGAGCAGGACTTATGTTTGCAGACAACATTGTGCTCTATTGTTAGAGCAGGTGGAAGAATGCCTGGAGAGGTGGTGGTATGCATTGCACTAGCAAAAGTCAGGGGCCCAAGGTGGACGTGGCAGAGCTGAAGATCCTCAAACTGGGAGGGACCAGGATGAGAAAAGAGTAGATGAGAGGAACAGCTCAGGTTGAGTGGTGTGGAGAAAAAGTTAAGAGAGGCAATCTTTTTGAAAGGGATAGTGGATATATTGGACAAATTATGTCATTAGGACATGCAGAGGGCTGCAAAAAATACATGTAAAAAAAAACAAAACTAAAACTCTGTACACTCATGGAGTTACAGTATAAACCTCTCCATATATTTGCAAACAATTGTCTTGCAATAATTATCTATTTAAAAGAAAAAAAACAACAACCCTCAGGTCATAAAATAAAATAAACATTGTGACATTTGAAAAAAGTGCTATAAAGGACATCTTGGGATGCTGTTTTATATATTTTAGGCCACTCAAAATCCAACAGCAGATAAAGTACAAGCAAAAACATTATGTTTTATTTATACAATAACAATTGAACAGTTCAAAATTGTATAAATAGATGCCTGGAGACTGCACCACATGAAAATGATGCTATTTAGCAGATACAGTTGAAAACACAACTTTAAACGTGTTTATGTTTTTGATATATTCTCTTTGACACTTTGCTTTAGGCACAGAAATTGAATTTCAAATTAAATAAATATAAAATCTATGCACATACTATGAGCTCTGTTATCCACCAATTTTATTATAAAACATAACAATATCAAGCATGCATTTACACACATGTGTTAAGTTCTTACAGTTACCAATCGCTATGAATACCACCAAAAATGCTTGTGATATAAAACCCTTTATTAAAGTTATATTTTACATCTATTAAACATCTTTACTTTTTTTTTTCTTAAGAGTGAATTATCTGCATTCAGAGTTCCCTTTGAAGAAAATGTACCATTTAAATCATTTATTCTATTTGCAGCACATATTAGCTTTTTGATTTCCCTCCAGGTCCTTCGTGCGTCACACGTCGTCAAACACGCCCTTCACTGGAGGTGACAGAGTGAGGTAACTTCCTGCTGTGGATCTACAGCATTAAACACAGTGATACAGTGTGACAGAGAGGGACTGTTAGCATTCTTTTAAAACACAATATTATTCAGATTTATTTTAACACTAACCAGCTATATTCTTGGTACTGAATGACATCATACCTTCTGTTGGGCGACTCGTCATCACTGGAGTCTTCCTGCAGTAAGCCCGTCTGCTGCTCGTCGGCCTTTTCGTTTCTTCTAGTAAATGTGACAACTGTGAATACAGAGAAGAAAAGATGCACAACAGTAGTAAGCAGGTTGACTTCTTCTACGTGGCTATAGCTCCAGAGATAGAGGTCATCTACTAATTGGAAGGTTAGTAGTTCGATGTATGCATTCACAGAAAAACCGTACCTGTATGACTGGGTGAATGACACAAGTTGTATAATGAGTGCTTAAGTAGAGTAGAAAAGCACAACATAAAAACCAGTTTATTTACCATATAAATCATGATAATCCATCAAAAATCCATGTTTGGTGTAATTCAAAACAAAGGGGAAAGGTGGTGACATGTTAAAAACTCTAGAAAGGTTCTTCGTAATAATCATCTGCAGCAAAGAAATGACCGTCATCTACCATCTGCTAGATATTTATATATGTAGAAATATATATAGATGTAAAGCAGGCAGTTGTTCATGTGCAGCGTATTAGGTTCCTGCCACATAATTTGAATCAGATTGAGATCTTGAATTTGACTGTAATTTTACAACACTTTGATTCCAACTTGTTGCTGCTGCTCAGAATCATTATCTTGTTGCATTACCAAGCTACAACAAGGCTTTAGCTGTCAGACAGATGGCCTCACATTTAACTCTAGAATACTTTTTGTACAGAGCAGTTTGTGGTCAACAGGTGCCCAGGTCCTGAGGCCCAAATCATTACACCTGCACACCATGCTTGATAACTTGTATGAGATGTTTTCCTCCTGTGTTTGGATAATAAAATATAAACCAAAGCCATGCTGCCATGTTCTTTTTAGAGAAAAGAGGCCTTCTTGTGGCAGCACTTCCAAACATGCCATACTTGTTCAGTCTTTTGCATAGATTCCTGTATGATAAGTTCTTTTTACTTGTGTCATGTTCATAGAAACCTAAGAATAACTTCCTGTGGGAACACAGGGGTGGTGCTTCTTCCAAAGAAACCCAACCAGGCAAGCTGTAAAGCCTGTATGGATATGTATCTCATGTGGGTGAGGTGCCCTAGGTCTAAAATTATAGATTTTTAGTTTCTTGTATGAGCAGCAAGTTAGGTGGACAAATATCGATAAAAAAAAAAAAGTGTGAAGAAAATATTAGATAGATGTAGTGATATGAGAAAGAGCCCTACCACTTTTCTTGATCTTTGTTACAGGCTCCTTCTGGTTATCCTTTAACTCAATGTAACCAGCTCTGTTCCGCCCAGTGGCCCCATTGACACCATACCGCTCCCTCCATGCCTGAAGCACAAAACAAAGTAGGCACACTATACACACAAACCAGTAGAACCGGCAAGCCAATAGGCTGGATAGATCTTCTTGTCTTGAGCGAATAAAGAAAGAAAATATCTACCCATCTTCGATTCTCTCCATCTTCAGCTCTTTGTCTTTTCCTTCTTTCTACAGAAGAACAAATTATAAAACATACAGTACAAACATAACAAACATACAAAAAAACATTTTTCATAGGTTACTATAATAATGCATGAAAACATTAACTGTAAAAACCTGGATATGTTTAGCCGCCAAAACTGCTCTGATGCACAGAAACTTCAGAAAGAGTAAGCAATTGAACTTGTGATCAAATTACCTCTTTTGATGAGTTCCCTGCCTTCATCCACCAGGTCAGAGATCAAATCATCATCAGTGATGTACTGATGGAAGCCCAAGAGGTTCAAACAGCGAGGCCCCAGACTACAAAACAAAATGATTGACATACATACTGTAACACATAAGTTCTTATACTCAAGACAAAAACGTGATGGGTTTTTCAGAGCAGATTCCTTCTGCAAAATGGCCATTTTATTGCTCATAATTAACCTTCATCTTAAGTGTATCAGAGTAATAAAAAGTATAAAACTACTACATTTCTACCGTGCAATTTGTGATAAACAGGTGGGTAGTGTATAGCTGGGATGATTTTAACCACACTGGATTAAATTGGCAAGTAGTATAAAATAAAGGGCGTGATAATGTGTTTGGAAATGTGTTTGCACTACAGATTCTGGACAAAAGCAGAATTCAGTAGAAAAGTTAAAGTCCTATCAACTCTACTTCAAACAATGAGTCCAACAAAAAATTAAATTGCTATTTTTAAGCATAATTTAAATAACAAGTGTTTTACACTTATACAATATTTCACATCATGAGTCACAAAACCATCAACGCTTCATGGATTATAGACAAGACAGATTTTTACTCTATTATGAGATAAACTGTAACAATGTTACTTACTCTAACAATATTATTAAAACTTGTTATTTGTTCCATAGCTTTCTTTAAATATATAGTCTTCTAAGTTCTCATATTTATAGCTGTACTTATACATCTTAAATCAGCCATTGGACTATTTTTAGGTGGGAAAAATACACAAGAATGTGCAAAAGTTGTTAGAGATTGCTGGTTTACTTGTAATATGTAGCAAAGCACAGCAGCAACACCAGCATGGGATAATAGATGTAGAACCCATCTGATATAAATGACAGCAGCTGCATAGAGCCCATAATCTGATAAAAAAAAACATAAAGAAAAGAAAAACACACATTTAATTTACAGGTACAAATGTCTGTGTGTGTGTGTGTGTGTGTGTTGATACGTGAATTTGTGGAACCCACAGAGGTGTAAGATGTCTGTACTCTGTTCTTGTGTGAGATGGCAGAGTCCATGTGAATCATTCCCAGAAAGTTGAGGCATAAAGGTGGAGTGAGACGACAAAATAACCTGAGTCATACAGGGAAAAAGAGAGAGAATATTAAAATTAGGACAACACAAATTAAGCATACCAGACTGAATTGTGCTTCCTGTTTGGAAAGTCTGACCTGTAACCTATCGTTCCATTGATTTGAAACCAAAATGCAAAGATGTGTTTGACTAACTAACTTTCCATTTCAACTCACTTCATCCCTTATAGTGTAAATATGCTGCACATACATGCCACTGAACAGCAGGCTGTAAGCATCAGTCTGGTGATGTGGCACCAGGTAATAGTAGTTGAAAAATCGTATCCTGAAAACTGTGGAGTAGACGCACACGCACATGAACAGGATACCCACAAAGCACACCATCTGTTGGAGAGAAAAAGGAAACAGATGGAAACCTTAAGACAACAATTCTGATGGCTAAAGATCCAAACGGGACACAAAAAAAAAAAAGAGAAAAAGGAAACACGTTTGAAGGTTAGGCTTGAACTGAAGAGAACAAAATAACCAACATGTTTATGTTCACAGCAGATTTCTGTTGGTTTTAAATAAAATAATAATGTGGGAGTCCAAGTGTTTGAAAGGCAAACTTTTGTTTCTTTCACCAATTTTCTGGCAAAAAGAAAAAAAAACTTTAAATAAATCAAAATACTATGTCACTCCTTGTAGTAACGTCATTCTAACGGGATTAACGCTGACAGCACTAATACATACTCACCTCAATGCAATGATAGTTGTACCATTTTTCAGCCAACTGAATAAAGACCGCAAACAGAGAAAGGACGGGGTGTGTGCTGAAGAAGGTGCACTCAGACCAGATTACTGCAGCGGAGAGTAACCACAGGAGGACGGCCAGCAGCCTGCAGACGCCCTGTCTGAGCACACACTCCCAAAACCACTCTGAACACACACACACACACACACACACACACACACACACACACACACACACACACACACACACACACACACACAAAACAAACAAATATGCGTGTACGGTAAGTGCAAACTCACATTTATGTTATACAAAAAAAGGCACATGACTGCCGCGAAGAATTTATTATTAGACCGAGTGTCCCTAAAAGTTGATTGTTGTTTGCCAGACGGCAAACAGTTCAAAAAAGAGAAATATTCTTGTTGCTAACTGAAAACAAACCACAACTTTCTATTATGGCAGATATTCAAGAACATTTTTAAGGCTGTATTAGATATATCTTCAATGCCATAATAAGTTTTACTTTTAATACTCCATGTGGGAATCTAAGAACTCACCTACAGTTGGAGTGTAGATGAACCTACGGATCCAGCCACGATGTGCTAAAGGGAAGCTGTGGGTGAAGTGTCGGAGCGAGCTGTTCTGGCTTTTTGCTACATCTTCCAGATGAAAGGCCTGCTCTAACAGGATAGACCACTGAACCTGAGTCTGATTGTGTCTTTGCACTGCACTGACCACCTGAAAACAAACACGCAAATACAAAACATACAGGAAAGATGGGCAAACACTTTTTACAGGCATTTTAATGTGTAATCATATTTTTTTGCTTTATTTTTTTTTATTCACAGTGCAATTTGAAAAAAAGAATTAATTACTTTTTCATGAAGTTTAACTAGGACTCTTTTGGTGGGAGGGGCATTCTGGTCCACGCGAGAGATTTCCACATTTATTCCCATCTCTTCTTGGTACTTTGTGGGACACTGAAGTGAAATGACACTCAAATGAGCCCAGTGTACAAGCTGAAAATGCACAATATATGCATGAGGAAAAAATTGTTTGTGGAATTTGGTTTCATTTCTTACCTTTGTCAAAATTATGTCCACATACTTCCTTAGAAAGTGGTTTTGCCTGACAGAGGCATGGATGCCTGCAACCTCCTGTTAAAAAAAGCAGATTATTTTTGTAAAGAAAAAAAATTAATATGCTGCAGTTTATTCTTTATTCTGTTTCAAGGTTAACCCTTGCCTCTATGACATCTGCAAGTTTCTCATCTGCCTCTGCCTTCTCAGTAGCCATCTTTGCTACCTTGAAGTAGCTCTTGGATAGCACGTAATTGTGGGAAGATGACAGCCAATAAGACCGTGGGATTTCCACCAAGCCATAGCCTAGCAACAGGACCAGGAGGAAGAGTCCCCAGGTGTTGGCAGCTGTAATCCCTATGGTCTGGAGGTCCGCCCTACATGATTTAAAAGAAAGAAAGTAGATTATGCTGATTATGCTAACCAGAAAGCACAAATTGAAATATAGTGCATACAGTTCCAACTCGACTTACAAGGTCAGTTTCCACTTTAGCTGAACAGCCACATAGATGAGCAGAGCGATGAAGATGAGAAGGTATGAGCCATAATAAAGTGCATTTTCAATTAAAGCTGTTTTGATCTTTCCAACCACTGAGAAAGCTCCTGAGCGTGCATAAGACTGCATAAAGGGCAACAGCAGCCTGCATGCTCACACAGAGAACAGACAGAAAGAAACAGAGAGAAAAGGAAAGTCAAAACATTTTTTAACTTAAGGTAGAATAATGTGTAAAAAACAAAAAAAAAAAAAGAAGAAGAATGAATTAGAGCCCAACTGATATAGGAATTTTTTCACCGATTATTGCTGATTTAAAAATTAAAAATATCAGCTAATATTTTTTGGAGACGCATTACAGATAAACACATTTCCTTAACATTTTAAATATTTAGTTAGTTAGTCAGACTCATTACTAAGATAATATGATAACTTTTTTCAAAACAGTCTGGTTTTAATGTCACAACAACTCATTTGCACTCTGCCTAAGCCTGATCAGACCCCATAACCCTTTTTTCCTGAGTGAACATCGGCAGGTCCGTTTTCACATCGCAAAACTATGGCATCATAACAATGTGACTGGTCACATGAAATGATGAATCCAGACCAACAGTAACTATGATGATCCAGGACCAACACCAACACAGGGATATCAGATACACCTATTGCCAACAGGGAGGATAGAGAGTGCCCTCTGGTGGAACACTTAGACATCCTGACTCCTAACATGGGACGCTTTATTTATCGTATGTTTATGAGTAAGAGGATCTTACCATGTAAGAAACTGAGACGTCCAGTATACAACTCTCCAAAACACTTCGAGGGTGTCATTTGGAATATAAGTCCAAGGCTCCTCACACTTGCCTGGTGGACTGAAGCGCACACAGAAGATTAAAGAATTAGAGAAAAAAAGCACACTGGAAGCCAGGTATAAAATTCTAAATGCTCAAAAGCCACATGATACATCATCACAACTTTAACACAACCACACCTTGAATCCATAAAATATACACTGTATGGATTTTGTTGCCATTTCAAAATCACTCATTGCCCCTAAAAGGTTCAGTGCCCCCACATTTCATGACAGATTTCTAATAAGAAAAATAGTTCCAATAAAATAAAACAATGTACGAACTAAATGCAGTAACATTTTTGTAAAGAAGTATTACTCCTGAATTCTAAAACTGTATTTCTCAAAGCTGCGAGAGCCACTAATGGAATTTAATTCACCTCCATTGTATTAGGGTGAAGGGTGAAATCTGAGAGATGACACCGATCAGCCACTGTGTTAGATACACTTGCTCGTTCACGCAAATATCTGATAGGAAGGCAATAGTAAGTTGAATAACTACTCACTTGTGAATTTGGCATAAACAACATGAAAGCACATGTTGTTTATGCCAACATGTATCAACACTTCAGGATGCTGCTGGCTGTGGTGTAATGCTGTGAAGATATTTTCTTGGCAGACTTTCGTCCCCTTAATATCAGCTGAGCATTGTTTAAACAAGAGAGCCTACTGGAGTATCTCAAAAGGTCTCCACAGTCACCAGATCTCAATTCCATTGAGCACCTTTGGAATGTGGTGGAATGAGAAATTATAATCATGCAAGTGCAGCTGACAATTCTGCAGGAATTATGTGATGCTATCATGTCAGTATTGATAAGAGCGACTTCTTGAATCTATGCCCCAAAGAATTAAAGGAGTCCAACCCATTGCTAACTAGGTGTAACTAATAAAGTGGCCGGTGAGTGTATGTAACACATAAAAATGATGAGTACTGATATCATCTAGGAGAATTACAAATAAGCAAAAAAACGCTGATTCTTAACAGTTTTAGAATACCAAACAAAATAGTAGAGGGACTTGAACTGAGTGAATAAAGTCTGTTCAGTTGTAAGGCTTTACTTGGGCTTAAAGCAATCAAATACATGGAGAAGTCATGTGAAAGATGAGCAAATGAGATTATGAGATCCCCGTGGAATGCTGGCTCCTTTGCTAAACAAACACAGACAAAGTGGATATGTGCAGATCAGCAGATTATCTGCTGTGTTGTGTATAATGCTGCATGGCGGTGGAGCAAATCTGGAAAACTATGGCCCTATTTCTGATAAATCAAAACAACGTCTTTACCTCATAGATGGAAAAGGAGACAAGTTGGCCTCACTCCTACTACTGGGGTTCGTTGGAGTTGCAGTAGTGGTGTTTGTAATGTTAGAATTGCACTGATTGTAGACAGCCTGGCAGAAGAGTAGAGTTTGCACAGTCAGGCAAACACATGTAAAAGTGCAGTGAACATAGTTAATATAAGACCCCAGAGGTGAGATTTGTATAAATAAACACACAGCTCAACCTTACTTAGAGAAATTTTTTCAAAAAGCACATAAAAATCTTACTCTTGCCCACCCCCACCCCCTGAAAAAATAAAGTTACACTAATAAAGAAATTAATGTCTAGTACCATGCTGACATCAAGTGGTAGGATGAAGACGATGAGGAAGCACAGGTACCAGGACAGCAGCGTTCCAAACAGGACCAGCCTCTGCTGCTTCCACAGATCTCCATAACGCTGGAGGAGGTAGAGGGCCAAGAAAAAAACGACCACCACCACAACAGCCAGCGCAGCACCACTCATGATGACTTATAACAAGACAGACATCAAGAGCTCATGACAGCAGACTGAAAAGACCTGGAAACAAAGAGAAAGAGGTGAGTGGTGAAAGCAGACAGAATATCAGCTCTTATCTGCTGGATAACAGAGAGAAACAGCTTGACCAGTTGAGATGTGGGGAAACATAAGTGACTAAAATGCAGTAACATAACACACTGCAATGGATTAATTAAAAGAAAGCTTTATTTATTTATAAGAGGGAAAGAAATGAACGAAAACCAGCAGGACCTTGAATTAATACACAAATCTGAAACTCTAGTGTGCCCAAAGATATTCTTTGACATTTCACAAACACTCAGAGAGGTAAGCTACTCTGATAACGTTCAGACCGAACAGAGCGAACAACTGGCTTTTAGAAAGTTTTTCAAGTGGGATATTTTTCACATAAAAAAGCTTTGAATCCTGTTTTCCAGATGTTTTGGAGTGATAACTACTGTTTTCAAGATGGTCATTTAGCTATTGTGGTCATGTTTTCTTTTTTAAAATCCAGAAGCGATGATTTTCGATGCATTTCCGCGCCGTGTTCTCGCACTGTTAACAGTCAATGCTGTGTTTCATTTCATGAACAAAGTAGGCCCACTTTTAATATATTTTATTTATTAGAGCCAGACAGACTCTTACCTGTGGAGAGTTCATTGTCATCAAAAAGCACAAAAAACTTTCTTAACTTACAGTCACATCATATTTCCTGGACGGGAACCCCGACAGATGTATACAACCTTTGAAACTACGTTGCGTAACTAACGTTCGGTACGCTAGCTTTGCTGGAGCAGCAGGGGATTCTGGGTATTGTAGGCACTAGTGACTGCTGAGAATTTCATCGACAACGTAACGCCAAGTGAATCATATTTGATACATGAGTTGTTATTGGGGGGTTTTTTAAACTCATATATGCCAATTAATATTTATTTACTTATTTGATACTCCAGTTTGTTTGTTTTTTTTAAAAAAGGGTAATTAGTTCACACAAGTAACTGTATTTTATTAGCATTATTGCATCACTGGGATCCATACATACACGTACAGTGTAGACAGGTAGACAGATATGCTCATACAAATGATTGTAGGTTCAAAACCTGAGAAAGATACACAAATATAAACTTTTAAACTGTTCTAGTAAATTAAAAAAGAAGAAGAAGTAGCTTCATGTGTTTTGTAGTCATTACATTTGTAGCCAGTTTTTTTCTGAACTTAGTTCGAAGGACAGCTACATACTTTGCTAGAATATGTTGTGAGCTGACAGTACTATCTTTAAATATACACCGCGTTCCAAATTATCATGCAAATGATATTTTTCTCTGATTTTCCTAAATAGTTGATTCAAATGACGGCATGATTTTCGAGTCATCGAGCATTAGAGTATAATTCAAATGTTACTCAACAAAACTCCCAATGAAAACAGTATGTTTTTCAAAAATAAAAAACTTAAAATGCACTGTTCCAAATTATTACGCAAACAGAGTTTCAAAACATTTTAAAGATTGTAGAGAATTGAAAGTGGTCATTTGTTGAATTTGCAGCATTAGGAGATTATATTTACTGAAATCAAAAGCTATCTCAATCAAAAACCTCTTAAAAAGTCAAGTTACATATTAACATAGGACCCCTTATTTGATAGCAGTTTCACAGTTCTTGCATCCATGGAACTTGTGAGTTTTTGGAGAGTTTCTGCTTGAATGTCTTTGCAAGATGTCAGAATAGCCTCCCAGAGCTGCTGTTTGGATGTGAACTGCCTCCCACCCTCATAGTTTTTTGCTTGAGGATGCTCCAAAGGTTCTCAATAGGCTTGAGGTTAGGGAAGGATGGGGGCCACAACATGAGTTTCTCTCCTTTTATGCTGATAGCAGCCAATGATGCAGAGGTATTCCTTGCAGCATGAGATGATGCATTGTCTAGCATGAAGATGATTTTGTTGCGGAAAGCATGGTTCTTCTTTTTCTATCATGGAAGAAAGTGGTCAGTCAGAAAATCCACATACTTTACAGTGGCCATTTTCACACCTTCAGGGGCCCTAAAGGGCCGGACCAGCTCTCTCACTGTGATTCCGCCCCAAGACATGACTCCACCACCTCCTTGCTGATGTCACAGCCTTGTTGGGACATGGTGGCCATCCACCAACCATCCACCACCATCCATCTGGACCAGCCACGGTTGTATGGCACTCATCAGTGAACAAGACTGTTTGAAAACTAGTCGTCATGTAGTTCTGGCCCCACTGCAGCCGTTTCTGCATGTGAGTATTGGTTAGGGGTAGGGATGGGTGCCGGTATCCGGTGCACCGGTTCTAACATAAACGGTAGTAACCAGACCGAAAAGCAGCGCACATTTCGGTGCTTTATTTTGGTGCTCTTTTTTTTTCCTGCGATGTCATACACTTTGGATTCTAGCCAATTATTTTACTTTTCCAAGGAAGTAGGCGGGCCCAGGTACATACATTCTTTTAGAGCAGAGCTACAGATTAAAAATGCCCAAAGCGGTCAAAAGTCTGGCTGTACTTCACAGCAAAAGATGCAAACTCAGCAGCCTGCAACAAGTGCTTTAAGGTGATACTGTGATGATGGATGATAATAGCAGGAGCAGCAGTTCTTCTCTGCGTGAGTAGCTTAATGTTGTTCGTGTGTAATTTACATTTGTTGTTGTTCGTGTGAAATTAATGCATGTAAGGGAGAACTAGCAAACACCGTTGTAGTTACATGCTGTCTTCTTGTTTGATAGAGTGATACCATATATGCCCTATAGCTGCAAAAAAGGCTAACATTGTTATCTTTTTACAACCCCCCCCAAAAAAAAAAAACCCAACAACAAAAACAACCAAACAAACAAAAAAACAGCTAAACATGAGAGGTTTTAGGACAAAGTTTGTGTTTTCCATTGTTTAAGCACCGGTTCCAACCAAAGGAGGTATGTTGTATCAACAGAAAAGGCTAACTTGGTTATCACTTTGCAGAAAAAAAAGAGACTTCTAAAGATAAAAACATGAGAGGTTTTTGGACCAGTTTGTGTTCTCCTTTCTTTAAGCACCGGTTCGAGCACCGTTTAAGCACCGTTTCACAAGTACCGGTTTGACACCAGTATTGGCTAAAACCTAAACGATACCCATCCCTAGTTAGGGATTCCCAAATAGAAGGTTTATGCACAACTGCAAGTCTCTGGAGGATCCTACATCTTGATGTTCACAGGGCTTCAGAGGCACCAGCAGCTTCAAATATCTGTTTGCTGCTTTGTAATGGCCTTTTAGCAGCTGCTCCCCTAGTCTGATGTATTTGTCTGGCAGAAACCTTCGTCATTGTCCCTTTATCTGCACAAACCCGTGTGTGCTCTGAGTCAGCCAGAAATCTCTTAACATTATGGTGTAGTGATGTGTCGGTCGCGAACGAAATGGCTCTTAGAGCCGGGTCTTTGACGTGAACAATGCGAGCCGTGTTTTTTTTTTTTTTCTTTCTCTCACCCTCTCTCTTGCACTTTTTTTCTGAGTCACTTGTGCTTTGTGCTGGGAAGAGGGGGGAGGGGCGGTAGTTACACTGGCAGTAGCACAGGAACAGAGCAGGAGGGAGAGAGAGAGAAAGAGAGCCAGGACAACAACGTCACATTAGAAAGGTATAGTAATCATCCACAACTATTTTCAGTTGCAGATGAAAAGGATTCAGTAAAGTTTATTCATGCAGGCCCATATGACAGAGAATATGGTTCTAAAAAAAAAAAAGGAGGCAGATGCTTGAGAGTGGCCCCTATCGAAGGTCGGGTTCGTTCTCCTACAGTACCTGCTCCTCTAACTGCTCTGGGATGTGCTGTTCACGATTGGTTAAAGAAGATTCGGCTAGATTTCTTCTTGAAGATGTATCTGTTTCATATTTAATGTGTTTTGAGTGTTGTTTTTCACTTTAAATTTGTTTAAAAGGAAAAAGCTGAAAATTTAAATAGTTAAAAGTTGAAATGTGAATAGTTGGTTTTTGTATTATATGATTTATTTATTACATTTTATGTGGAGTGAATAAATAAAAGTATATTTACAGTGGCCCTACAGACAAAGCACAGTAAAACTCCAAAACACGTAAAAACTCCAAAACACGCACAAAACACAACAGAAGTGCTCCAGGATGCTAGGGGCAGTGTTGAGCTTTTGTTACCTGTGGCTACACAAGCCAGCAAGTACCAAATGACCGGATTTGGTGTGTGGTAGTAACAGGTAAATGAACTTTTTTTAAATTATTTGAATATATATGAGTGCTGTGTAGTAAAATA
>NW_024582379.1:1715869-1751020 GCF_018398535.1 Haplochromis burtoni
ACTCCACATGTGATACTTGTCTGCTCAGATGTGAAGTTACCTATTGAGACAAAGTATTTCCTGTTTTCTAAGTATATAAAAAGACGTGTGGATTGCACAGCATTGAAAGAGAAACATAATGGTGTTCTGTAGAAGACAGAAACAGTTTTTGTCTCCAGAGATATGCATATTCTGTATAGCACAAAGCTACATAAGGACAGGCTGAAATATAACAAATGAAACAGAAATAAATGATGCTACTTCTTATGATTATACTCCTGATTCTGAATTTAACAGAGTGATACAATTTATGAAAAATAAAATTCATATGAACTTCGAAATCTATCACAGGTTCATATACAAAATCAGCCACAGGCTGATTGAACTTTTTTTTTTTTTTTGCTTTGATTCAATTGCAAAGTGCCGGACCTGAAAGGAAAAGGTAATTTATAATGATATACTTCTGATATACTACGACTAATGAGCAATATTTTAAAACAGGACATCTTCTTATCTTCTTTTTATATCTTCTTGTGATATCTTCTTTTTCTTTTGCTAAATCAGTAAGACACAATTTTGTCTTTCTTATTACAGAAAGACAAAATTGCACGTTCTTTTTTTTCATATTTTTTAATCCAACATACATATTTTTTCAGATATGCATTCTGATATGATATAAATTAATTTCTGTCTGTCCTTGCAAACTACCTTTTAAATCCATTGGTTAAAGTTGTGTTGGTTTGCATGCACTTCTAATTGCAACACAGGCAAAAAATGCATAAATCTTAATTCTTGCAACACAGACAATTATTCTCTAAACTTGGTGAATCTTGAAAAAGAAAAACTCAAATCCCTTTTTCAGTTATGTTTTCTTCTGATCCCGTGCTCCTCTTCTCCTCCACCCTACTCCCTGAAACATTTGTACTTATATCCAGATAGAGTGCTGACTGAAAGCGACACAGAATGCTTTCAGTGCGTTTCAGTTGTGGAGGTACAACCATAGATAAGGGTCGTCAGCGTACATGGGTCCAAGTATGTTTATGCACACAGCTCGGTGCTCCAGCAACAAGTCCATGTGGCCCAGCAGATCCAGACACAGATGTTCAGCGAGATTCACTAAAACGGCCCAGCCTTCAATTGCTCTGGTCACACCCAGTGCATCCAACAAAACTGACCCAAAAATGTCCAGAGAGGCTGGCCAGTCCTCTAGAAGACTGTCTGTTAGCTCCATTTTCCTGTGTCTCGTTTCTGCAGTGCAAGGCTTATTGGCCTGATTCAAACTGTTACAGCACAGATAAAACCCAGTGGCAGGTGCTTAATGAGGCCATCTGTCACACACCCCCACCCTCCCAATCCTAAAAGGATTAAAATAATTAGGTGCATGACCCTTCAAACCTGTTTGAATGAGATTCAATCCTTCAGTCACTGTAGAATATATGTATGTCCTAATCTCATTGATCAGATAAATTCTTCAAATCTGAGGCAGAGATTATCCTGATTATTATTATTATAGCATCACCATCTAACTGGAGGCTAAAGTTATGTATGTATACTCATTAAAATTATTATTAATGTGTAATAAGATCATGTTTTCAGCAGGTTATTAAAATGAGCAGCTCGTCTACTCACAGCAGCTCATTTCTTAACCTTATGAAGGGACATTTGCTGATTATAAAGACTAACAACGTTTTACGTCACACATTTTGGACCTGTCAGCAATAATCAGTACTGTTTTTGTTATTTTACAGTTTTTTGTTTAGTTTTTACTTCAATAACAAACAAACAAAAACACAAAGAAAACCAATGTTTTATACGTACTAGATAAGGAAAAAAAATGCTCCGGACCAATATGTCTTTAACCACTAGATTTAAAGATGCAAAAGAAATTGTTCCTTGGGTGAACTCTAACAGGGTGGATTAAGTTAGTGCAGTTGTTTCACCACTAGATGGAGGTAGTTAATTTGTTTCTGAAGGTTCAGCTTTGCAAAAAGAGAGAAACAGGATCAAGCAGATACACATTTTAACAACAAATAAATATATAAGAGAAAATAATCTACAAATATCATTTATTTTACATCAATTGAATATAAGAGAATATAACTAATAAAACTAAAGCACTGTATGTGTGGTGATACAGTTTCATATTGGAATGCCAGGAAGCTGCTGCTCACACGGTCCCAATCGTGATTACTGTGGGGACGGTTTCTCTGGCGATCAGGATTATTTTTTACACCAAATTTCAGTGCAATCTAAATACATACCATTCAACAGAAACATGGAATACGAATGCAGTGACGCTAAAAGACAGTTCAAACCCCCTGTATGAAGATGTAATGAGGTGAGGTACTGGTTATCTCTTCTTCATGCTATTATCTTCTCCCATTGTTACAAGTCTCTTGAATCTTTCACAGGTTAAATTCATGAACCCGTGGTTTTGATACAAAAGACGGGTGTGGCGTTTTAATCTCTGAGAACTTCAAACACAATTTTGAAAACCTTGTCAGGTTTCTGGTCACACCCTTTGGCACAACAGTAAGCAGATTATTTGGGAAACCTTGTACACTGTGTTCTTGAAATGACTTATACCGAAATTATATCCCTGCCACCCGAGCAAGTTTATTCATGTTTACTCATTTTAGTGAGATATGTTGTGCTTTTGCTGGTTGCTTTTTTTGTAGTTTAATAAGGAGCATGTGATATTCAGGAAACATTGTTGAAAAACAGATTTTGGGCCCCACTAGTGGAGTGTGGTGACACTACTGACAATTTTGAGAACCACTTTATTTTGGAGGATTTTAAATGTTGAGCCAAGACCCAAAATCTGAATCGTTGTCGACTGATGTTTGCATTCAATGAGCAGCTCTAATCTAGCAATTAGAAAAACAAAATTTAATTTCTCAAGTTCATGGGTGCAACTGGGTCAGCTAGATGATAAACTGCATTACTTTGGTCAAAACACTGAAGCAAAAGTTAACAAGAATATAGTTTAGATACTCAGTTCTGGTGTTCACTTAGTGCTCTGTAATCTCGAGTGACAACACTTTGGTTATATAGTCCTTTCCTGATTAAATAATAGTGTTAATGATAAACTGCAGCTGAAGATGTTGGAATTGTTGAAGAAAGAAGGTAAAAGAAAACCCACAGCTGTTTGTTTTGAATGCAACACTGAACACGACTCAGAGAGACATGATAAAGTTCATGAATTTAGAGACATCGAGTTGCTGCTATAGTTAAAGTATGACAAAACAGCAGCAATAAGTCACCTATTTGTCACAGTGCTGACAAATGACAGTTTTTGGTGTCACGTTATTTTCATTATTGTAAAATGGCAACAAACAACATGCTGACTTGTTTCTGTTTCTTTCTTTGTTTTGTGAATTTTAATGCTCACAGAACACATTAATTTTAGTCTTCCTTCCTTTGTTCTTTTTTTTTAAGTCAAAGACATAAAGTTGCAACACAAAGTTTTAAGGTCTTAACTATGTTAGGCTTATTTTTTGTCATGATCCGGAGTTTGTGACTCCGTGTTTATGTTTTAGTAGTTATTATTATTCTGGGTTTTGTTTTCATGTTCCTATGTGTACCCTAGTCTGTGTGAAGTTTTTGTGTTGTGTCATTGCATGTATGTGTTTCCTGTTTTATTTTGAAGGTCTGCGTCTTATGTGAGTGTTTTCAGTTGCCTCCCTAGTCTCATCACGTTAATCACTTCCAGCTGTGTTCCCCACCTGTGTGTGATCTCCCTGTGTTCTCTGAGTGTTTTTAAGTCTTGTCTTTTGTCTCAGTCGTTGCTGGTTCGTCTGTGTTGTTTCCCCTCGGTCTCCCTGCGTCTCTCCGTATGTATTTCCCCGGATCTCCCTGCATCTTCATTTCTGGTTTGTTTTGTTAGTTTTACCCAGTTTAGGTTTCCGGTTTCATGTTCACCCACCATTGCTGTTTGTACCCACTCCTGTAAATAAATACTCACCTGCACCAGAGCTGCCGCCTTTTGGGTCCTTTCTACGACTCCACACGTCTGCCACACCGGGCGTGACATTTTTAGTTTATAAGGTTTATCATTTTCTGGCTTAATGTGTAACTATCATTTTAACATTACAGTGGGTCAAAGTAGGGTTAATCATAAATGTTATAACTTTAAATACAACTTTATATAATATAAATGCTGTGTCAAAGTCTTGATGTGGTTAAGAAATGGAGAAAATGTTGGAAAAACCTGACACAGGACCTGAGAGATGCAGAAGGTCCTTCAGTTGAGTCATCTGTTCACTGAAGCCTCAGCAGAAATGGTCTCAGTGGAAGGGTGGAAGCAATTCTAAAGGAAGGGAAATAAGTTTATGAAACTATGAAAAGCATCATCAGATTTTGATCCACCACACAACACCATGTGGAAAGCATCCGATTGCTTCAAAGCGTCAGTTAAAGCAGTGATCTTAAGAATGATACAGTAAAATTATACCAGGGTAGAAAAAACACACCATAGAACATTCATGGATTGGCATCCCCAGAGCCTGAACCTCAACATTTGAAGCATTGTGGGATCATCTTGACAAAGAACAGAACGAAAGTCAGTGAGCATCCAAAGAAGAGCTTTGAATGTCCTTCAAGAGGACTCGAAAACTATTCCTGAAGACTACTTAATGCAATTACTAGAAAGTTTGCCGAAGAGTGTTAAGAAGAATAAAGGTGGTTGTATCAAATATTGACCTTCAAGCTTGTTGGAATTGTCTAAACTTATTTTTTGCCTTATTTACTGTATTTTCATGTATCTTTGCACATATTTCAATACATGGCTACACCGATTTCCCATTTTCCTATTACAATATAAAGAAATGTAGCATAAAATTGAATTTCCTACTAAATGTAAACTTGCTCAGAAACTCCACCACGGCTGACTAGCACATAATTAAATGCACGCAGTCTTCAAAATGTTCTTATCTATGAAAACGCATCACCCTAGGGACGAGTACAAGATGTACTAGTCTCCAATTTCTTCATCTGTACACTGCTGCCTCATTTTTTGCTATGTGGAAGCATCGCCTCGTTTGCAGTCCTCTTTATCCGTGTGCCAAATACTGAAATGCTGTTTCTATGGCATGTCTGCTACTATTACTGAGTGTCGAGACTTCTTCTTCTCTTATGCTGTCATTAAACACTCTCTCCAAGTGTTCTTATCTGTATGCCTAGCATGTTATGACTCCCTACCATCACACTCCTCCTCTGCATCCTGTTGACGAACCACTGGGACAACATCCAGTGTGGCCTTATTGAGATCAGTGAGAAACGGTGTGTGAACGTCTTCGCCTCCCATCTGAACAACTATGAGTGCACTGAGACCCCTGGGTTTGAAGTCTGTAACATTTGATCCATGGGAAACCCTTGTGCACAATGATGCCGCTGAACAATGTGGCCCCAGTTCGGTGTGTCCCTAGAGGGCCACTGTAGACTGAAGATCTTATAACCTGTCCTGGATACATCACCCCCTTGGGACCGGACCACTCCCATCTGAAACTACTGGCCTGTAGTTCAGCCAGAACCAGATAGAATTGCACGATAACTGATGCTGAGGCTGAAGGCATGATTTATATGTGCTTGTGTATAAAATACCAGTGCGTGAATGAGTGAGTAAAAATCTAAGTGCTTTTGACATCAGATCTAAATAAGCAAGCAGCTTGCTCATGACATCACTTACTTCTAAAGTTACCAAATAATCGAACTTGTTTTTCTGTCCTTCAAAAACTCCAACTCTTTGTGTAGCCAATTGATAAGAGAAAGCATGGATGATCACTGTTTCCTCTTTGTTCAATGGATTATTAATAAACAATGCTTCTCCTGCTATTCCTGACATTATACGATTCTTCACTGTAATCCCAGAAAAGCACAAGATGCCATTAAAACACATGGCTTCTTCAGTAAATCATCAGATCAGGAGTAAATCTATTTTCATCCACATTCCTCTAATAATCTGTTTAAGAGAACTAAGATGAGACCACTAATTGGAGTGTTTGAGGTGCTGCAGTTACCTGAAGAAAGCAGTGATTCGTGATAAAACAAGATGTTAGAAGATTTGTGAAAATATTACACAATGAAACCCGTTCCAACCAATACTGTTCCGTTTTTCTGGCACATCCCAGCTCAGAAACCAAAAATAGTTAAACCCTCAAACAACAAAAATTTTATCAATCAGTATAAAAAAAAACCCATTTAAGGTGGGTTTTGCAGATGCTGGACTGTAAACCAAGCACACAAAAACCCACAGTCATGATAATGAAGACATTTGTATACACACAAGAGAGAATCCAGACTCCAGAAATTTGCCACAATTATGTGTTTCTCTTTTAATTCTGCATTTTATGTCATGGCACTGATTCTTGTTTTCTTTCTTCACTTTACAAATTCAGCTCTTTGGTCCAGCCAACCAGCTTTGCCCTGTGACAACAAAGGAGGCTGTTGTTTGTTGTTCCCTGTTCGGTTAGCTGTGTGACGGATGCCATGTGGTTTCTCTGTGGTGAGCACTGGGAATAGTGTAAGTCATTCCAGATGACTTGAGGCTTAATGAGGAGAGAGCAAAAGTTTTGGTATGGTATTACTCCCCACGACTTTGTGTCGCAGACAGACAACATTTAGCGTGCTTTCACAATAATTAGGAAAAGCAGTTCTACACTGTGACTAAAGTGTGAGCAAAGTGTAACCAAAGCCCTCATGTGAGGGCTGTAGTGAAACATTGACATTTTATATCAAAGCAGTTACTGAAGTTAATGAACTACCATTATAGTTTATTTTGAGTGTATAACACACCCCTCCCCCCCCCAAAAAAACAAAAAACAACAAAATGTAGGAATGCAAATGGGGAACTGTGACATCAGTTCTTGTCCCATCTCTGTTATCTGTTCCCTTTGGTCATTATTGCTTCTGTTCCAAGTCATTTTACATAAGCTGCAAATATCAGTCACTGACCTTTATTTATGATCTTAAATGCTCTGTTTTTCCAGAAATATTTCTTACCTTCCAATATAACTGTATCGATAAAAACCCCACTGCTTCCACTGATTTACATTTGTGTATATAAAGTGAAATCAAAACCTCCCTGAAAGTCTCAACAAAAATGAACATCATTATCATGCTTATATTTTATTAATGTACAATTTATCATATAGCCACACCTAGTGAAAGTGGAGCTGAGCATATATTTTTCTTCAGTTTATCACATAGTCTTTACACAGATGTAGAAGGACACAGGTGCTGTGGTGCCACTGAGTGGTCAGTAAGTCTTGTTTGGAAGTTTCAATCTGAACATTTTTGCAATCACTGTCTTGATGTTTTGAACCTGGATGTGAGGAGAGAGAACTGAGTGACACTGAATGCTCATGTGGTAATGACATGCCAATCAAAAAGCAGGTGTACCCTGAAGTGTATCCTTTTTGACTGAAATATGTCCCCAATATAAGACTTTCAATGGAAAAGTCAACACTGAACTGTGTTATCTTGACTGGATTGGGTTACATCTGATGGTTCGGCCTTCGCCCATGGTGTTCAGGCAGGCTCAGCCTGAATGAGTCTCATGGGCCACCCCTCCAGTGGACACCACCTGCATGCAGGAGGGATTCAAAAGAAGAGGCCTTAGCAGTCAATTACCCAGTTACTGAAAGCTGCTTTGGATATATGGAACATCAGCTGTCTGGTGGCAAAAGAGCTAGTGGTTGATATTGAGAGACACTGGCTCACATCATCACATAGCTTGGGTTCTGGAACCAGTCTTCTGGAGTAGAGATGAACTCTGTTCCACTCTGGAGTTACCCTTGGTGAGAGGTGGTGAGCAAGGGTAGGTATATTTGTATCGATGTGGTTCTGCACCTCCATGTTGGGGTTTTCCCCACTGGACAAGAGGGTTGTTTCTCTATGCTTCAAGTCAAAGAGCAGGTCTAGACTATCTATGCTTATGTGCTGAACATCTGATCACACAAACCTTCTTACGGTCACTAGAAAGGTTGCGGAAGAGTGCTCTATCCGGGGATGTATCAACATCAAGTATCAGCCTAACCTTCTTTTGAACACTTAGACATGAGGGCACAAGCTAGGGATTAACCACTAACACTTACAGGGAGTGCAGAATTATTAGGCAAGTTGTATTTTTGAGGAATAATTTTATTATTGAACAACAACCATGTTCTCAATGAACCCAAAAAACTCATTAATATCAAAGCTGAATGTTTTTGGAAGTAGTTTTTAGTTTGTTTTTAGTTTGAGCTATTTTAGGGGGATATCTGTGTGTGCAGGTGACTATTACTGTGCATAATTATTAGGCAACTTAACAAAAAACAAATATATACCCATTTCAATTATTTATTTTTACCAGTGAAACCAATATAACATCTCCACATTCACAAATATACATTTCTGACATTCAAAAACAAAACAAAAACAAATCAGCGACCAATATAGCCACCTTTCTTTGCAAGGACACTCAAAAGCCTGCCATCCATGGATTCTGTCAGTGTTTTGATCTGTTCACCATCAACATTGCGTGCAGCAGCAACCACAGCCTCCCAGACACTGTTCAGAGAGGTGTACTGTTTTCCCTCCTTGTAAATCTCACATTTGATGATGGACCACAGGTTCTCAATGGGGTTCAGATCAGGTGAACAAGGAGGCCATGTCATTAGTTTTTCTTCTTTTATACCCTTTCTTGCCAGCCACGCTGTGGAGTACTTGGACGCGTGTGATGGAGCATTGTCCTGCATGAAAATCATGTTTTTCTTGAAGGATGCAGACTTCTTCCTGTACCACTGCTTGAAGAAGGTGTCTTCCAGAAACTGGCAGTAGGACTGGGAGTTGAGCTTGACTCCATCCTCAACCCGAAAAGGCCCCACAAGCTCATCTTTGATGATACCAGCCCAAACCAGTACTCCACCTCCACCTTGCTGGCGTCTGAGTCGGACTGGAGCTCTCTGCCCTTTACCAATCCAGCCACGGGCCCATCCATCTGGCCCATCAAGACTCACTCTCATTTCATCAGTCCATAAAACCTTAGAAAAATCAGTCTTGAGATATTTCTTGGCCCAGTCTTGACGTTTCAGCTTGTGTGTCTTGTTCAGTGGTGGTCGTCTTTCAGCCTTTCTTACCTTGGCCATGTCTCTGAGTATTGCACACCTTGTGCTTTTGGGCACTCCAGTGATGTTGCAGCTCTGAAATATGGCCAAACTGGTGGCAAGTGGCATCTTGGCAGCTGCACGCTTGACTTTTCTCAGTTCATGGGCAGTTATTTTGCGCCTTGGTTTTTCCACACGCTTCTTGCGACCCTGTTGACTATTTTGAATGAAACGCTTGATTGTTCGATGATCACGCTTCAGAAGCTTTGCAATTTTGAGACTGCTGCATCCCTCTGCAAGATATCTCACTATTTTTGACTTTTCTGAGCCTGTCAAGTCCTTCTTTTGACCCATTTTGCCAAAGGAAAGGAAGTTGCCTAATAATTATGCACACCTGATATAGGGTGTTGATGTCATTAGACCACACCCCTTCTCATTACAGAGATGCACATCACCTAATATGCTTAATTGGTAGTAGGCTTTTGAGCCTAGCTTGGAGTAAGACAACATGCATGAAGAGGATGATGTGGACAAAATACTCATTTGCCTAATAATTCTGCACTCCCTGTACAAGTAATAAACATACCCAAAAGCTGAAAGAAAAATTACACTCTGCCATGAACATCTATTTATCACAGAGTAACATGACAGAAGAAATTTGATTTTACACCAAACTTTACGCCAACCCTGAGTTTCACAATCTTGGTTGGTTATCTTTTATAAAGTTATCAAGCTTTAATATTTGGAACAAAAATAACGGTAATTATAAAGTGTCAAATATCAAACCATCCTTATGAATTCTGAGGGCCTGAAACTCAAAAAGTTTTCAAAGTATGAAGGTAAAATTTTGCATTCCTGCATCAATTAGACTAAAGCAATCGTGCAAAAAAAAAAAAATCAGCTGGAAACATTTTTTCAGATTTGATCGATTTTATGCGGATTGATCCAATAGTAAGATTCAGACAGTCTTTGAAAAGAATCGCTGTGCCACCACGATGTCTTTTCATCAATCTCTCTTCACCTAAACAAATGTCTCAACAGTATTAATACAGTGCAATTAGCTGTGCTGACAAGACAGCTGCAGACTGTCTGTGAAGACATTATGGATCTGTTCAGTGTTTCTGAGGCCCAGGGCATTCCAAAGGTGTATAATAACAGCACAGACAAACTTTTACTGTATTTCAAATATAATTGTCTGTTTCTTACAAGGTAATGATGATTATTAAGGTATTCTAGTGGGATTCCAATGTTGCCAATAACTCTGTTTGCTTCATGCCTTTCTGTCTGCTTCATTATGTTACCTGTCCAAGCATTTCCTCTTGTGATCTGAGTTGTGTGCTCACATGTTTGTATTTGACTAAAATATGTACCTCGAGGGGAACATAGTTTCCCGTTAGGTATCTTGACCACTTTCATTTCTTTAAAAAAAACTAAAAGTAATCTGCAAAAACCTGGACCAACGAGTTGTAGTTTTGTTGTAGTTTAGCTATGTAGAAATCAAAGCAGCAAAACATCAATTGAATGTGCTTGATAGCAAATTCTTCTCTGGTGTATCTACTGGTACTATAGTAATGCACAGATTTTTCAAACGCAAATATTCTTGAATTTATATGAAAAGCATCATTCGTCTAGATCACTGTGAATGACTGTGTATAAAATGTTTTACTGCTGAATTTGGTGTTGAATTACTTTAACCAAACTTTAAAATAGAATTCAGACTATCTGGATGAATGGCTGGAAAGAGGAATGATGTTTTTTGCGACCATGCTGAGTGGCTTCTGCCATAGATTATTGCAAGGCCACACATTTGATTAGCTTTATCTTAATATCAAGGAATAAACAAAGCTGCAATCCATAAACATTTGCACCAACATCACATGAAGAAAGAGGGACAGTGGGCGTTTGTGTTTGCCAGACTGACGGCTAAAACATTTCAGAACATTTCTGCCATACTTGGGTTTCCTCACTATGAGTCAGAAAGGATACCTCGGGACAAGCCTGACTCTAAATTCCTAAATTTCAGTGCCAAAATAAAGTCCACGTCATTGCTTTCAAACCCCTGGGTCCCGTGTGGTAAATTTTGTGTTTAGGTAGCAGAAGTGCAGTAGCACTACAGTCAGCTCATTTTAAAAACAAGCGTCACTATTGGAACAGTCTGTTTTAGTGATGGGATTTCCGGCTCTTTTTAGAGAACCGGCTCTTTCGGCTTGACTCACTAAAAAGAGCCGGCTCTTTGTGCTCCAAACCGGCTCTTCAGGTTGTTTTGTTGCTTTAATTAATTTATTATTAACAATAATATAAAATTATGCACAAAAGGAATTACTAATGGTTTTATTTATATATGTTTATATATAAATATATGCGGTGGCCCCCAGAGACAAAACACGTATAAACTCCAAAACACTTTTCTAGCATGAACTGAACTTCCAAAACAGAACTACTAGATCACTTAAATTACACAATTGAAAGCATGAAAGCATATGTGTATTGTTTGTGTATTTATACACAAGCACTCTGCGCCCGAGCATCCTGGAGCACTTCTGTTGTATTTTGTACATGTTTTGAGTTTTTATGTGCTTCGGATATTGTCGGGCGTAAACCGGTCCGTGGCGCAAAAAAGGTTGTGGACCGCTGACCTAGATCACTTAAATTACACAATTGAAAGCATATGTGTATTGTTTGTGTATTTATACACAAGCACTCATATATATTCAAATAATTTAAAAAAAATTCATTTACCTGTTACTACCACACACCAAATCCGGTCATTGGTACTTGCTGGCTTGTGTAGCCACTAGGTAACAAAAGCTCAACACTGCCCCTAGCATCCTGGAGCACTTCTGTTGTGTTTTGTACGTGTTTTGGAGTTTTTACGTGTTTTGGAGTTTGTACGTGCTTTGTCTCTATGGGCCACTGTAAATATACTTTTATTTATTCACTCCACATAAAATGTAATAAATAAATCATATAATACAAAAACCAACTATTCACATTTCAACTTTTAACTATTTAAATTTTCAGCTTTTTCCTTTTAAACAAATTTAAAGTGAAACAACACAAAACACTGCAAACCACAACACAATTAAATATAAATTAAAATATGAAAACAAAAAGAAGATGCACATTCTCTGTCATAGAAGAAAGAAAGTTTACTTTATTGGTCCCCGTGGGGAAAATCCCTCTCTGCATTTAACCCATTCACTCAGTGAAGCAGTGGGCAGCCATTGGCGCGCCCAGGGAGCAGTGTGTAGGGACGGTACCTTGCTCAGGGGTACCTCAGGGTAGCTGTTCAGGGGAATCGAACCCCCGACCTTCCGATCATGGGGCCACCACTCTACCTACTGAGCTATCCCTGCCCTCCTTTTTTTTTTTTTTTTTTTTTGAAAGAACACATATTCTCTGTCATATGGGCCTGCATGAATAAACTTTATGAATCCTTTATCTGCAACTGAAAATAGTTGTGGATGATTACTATACCTTTCTAATGTGACGTTGTTGTTCCTGGCTCTCTTTCTCTCTCTCTCCCTCCTGCTCTGTTCCTGTGCTACTGCCAGTGTAACTACCGCCCCTCGCCCCTCTTCCCAGCGCAAAGCACAAGTGACTCGGAAAAAAAGTGCAAGAGAGAGAAAAAGAGAAAGAAAAAAAAACCAAAAAAAAAAAACCCACGGCTCGCGTCGTTCACGTCAACGAACCGGCTCTAAGAGCCATTTCGTTCGCGACCGACACATCACTCGTCTGTTTCTTTAATGGCCCAAAGCTGAGCACCACTTGTACTATAGCCACTTGGTAAATATTTACCTTCTCTTTTTAGTTTAACAAACTTAAAACTCCACAGGTTTTTAGAAATAAAGGGCAGCCAACCGGACTTTGTACTCAATGGAAAAATGTGCAATTTAGAAAAGACAGGGGGGAAATGAGAGAAAGAGAGACTGAATAATGTGTCTATTGGAAATGTGCCAATAAGAAAATGTATGAATAGGTAATCCACTTCCAGATTTTTTTGATGGATGGGGCACTTTTATTTCTCTCTTGACTCATTCGCTGCAGGAATCTCCAATCAGGCTGAACTTATCAAGCGTGAAAAACCATGTGAAAGAGAGGCTGACAGAGACAGAAGAAAACAAGAAGGTTCTTTCTCTTTTTCCTACTTGGAAAGCTCATTATTCCTCAAGCTTCCCTCGTCTGAAAAGCAACCCCCTCCTTTACCTAACTTCACTTTTTTTTTTTTAGTCCCCGCCTCACCTCCCCACAAGCCCACACTATATGAGTGACTAGCTAGTTTTTCTTCTACTCCAGCACCGCCTCCATTCTCTCACTGGCTCTTTCATTCCCTCAATCCCACCACTCCTCCCTCCTTTCCTTTTTCCTCCCCTCTCCTTTTTCTCCCTGTTTCTTTTCATTGCTGGTTGTTCACGCCAGCCAGCTGAAAGCCAAAGAGCTCCTCTGTCCGTCTCCCACTGATCAAGCTTTAAGACACAACTTTCCTCAGAGAAACTGAGACTTTACTCCAAAGGAAGCATTCACTTGAGTCTAAAGGTACAGAAACAACTTCTACTTTTAGTATTTTATACCAGTTTATGTGTTTGCAGATACATTTACCCATCTAACCAGAAGCTGTGTTTGTGTGTGTGGATGTGTGGGAAACTGTACACGTGTGTTGAAGAGGAAGTTTGCAGCCCTTTGCATAGCAGCACATGGGCTTGTCATAAGAAAGCATGTCTCCAAGGAAGGGTTAAAATGTTTTCTTGTGGGATGGTGCTGCTAAATTATTGCTGTCATCTGTCAGAAGTTGCAATGGGATATTGTAATTTTTCAGTCTCACTTAAATGTATTTGTTCATCTGCTGTAGTAGTTTCAAACTATGATAGAGTCACTAACCTCTGTTATCTGATTCAACTAACCGCATGACTGTCTAATCTTAATAGCTGGGTAACTTTTAAAATATTATCTTCCCTCTCAACCAGGCAATTCCAAAGGAGAAGGCGTGACAGAGAAGACCAACGGATCAAGTGAATCATCAGCACCTTTAAGGTGTTCCTGTCACAGCTGAGTGGAGTTCAGGTTTTCCCACATTCATAACAGATCTAAAGATTTCACTCGCAGCTATGACTCAAAGCAACGGTGAGAACCAGCAGAAGACCCGGAGTGGTCTCAAACAAATCCGAGCCGGAATCCAGTCCCGATCAATAAAAGCCAGACAGAAGGTGGAGAACATGACAAAAGACGATGTGAAGGGATTTTTTACCAGAAATGCCTTTGTGATTCTCACTGTTGCTGCAGTTATTATTGGTAAGTGGGGGAGGATTTATTTTTTACTTCAGGCATGTTTTACATGAAGAATAAATCAGTTCATTAAAAACTGAAGATTACTGGAGTACACCACATAGCCCTCCTCTCTTCAAACTTGTAGAGTGCAGCACATTCTAAGCGTCATGCAAATAATCCATGAATTTGCAACCAACAGCTCCACGCTGTACTAAAAAAGGAGGACGAATAAACACAAACTCTCCAAATGAGAGAATACAGGGAACGTAAATTAACTTCTTAACTGGCCTTTAGCTGACCCTTTAACTGGCCTTTGGCATCAAGCCAAAGGTCAGCTCAGTGCTCTAACCTCTGACTCTTACTCAGTAGGATGTAAGCCGGGCCTGCCTGCTGCCTGGACATCTGCAGCCCTGCTAGAATTACACCATGCCACAACAAACACATTTGATTGATTGTTAAACTCCGGATACTCCTCACTTCAGGCTGCAGGGTCAGCCACCTGGGCTTGTCTGCGGATTACTGATGGAGTGAACAAACAGCTCATTGAAGACACAGACTTCACTGAAACCGAAGATGAAAACAGACATTTTAACAAGAAAATCTCATTTTAAAAATCAATTAAAGCAGGAGTCGCAACCATTGCGCAACTACTGGTGTTTTGAAGAGTCTAAACGGCACATCAAGTGCTTTTCACTTTCAACACTATAGCACCACCTACTTAGATTATCTTTTTTTGAAAGTAGTCACAAGCATTATAGCCTACTAATAATTTTAACTCATATTAAGGATGTATTCATCCCTGTGTTGGAGTTAAATCTAGGACTCTACTAAGCTCATGTTGTCATGTCAACTTAAAATGGTCACATTAAGTTTCTGCTTTGCTTCTGCTTCACACTGCAGGTATAATCCTGGGATTTGCCCTTCGGCCATATAACATGTCTTACCGTGAAATTAAATTCTTCTCTTTTCCTGGAGAACTGCTGATGCGAATGCTTCAGATGCTGGTGCTGCCCCTGCTGGTTTCCAGTCTCATTACAGGTATGGGCATCAAAACATTTTTAGAGCAATGAGGACACTAAAAGATACAGATGCATCTCCATGAAAAATACATAGACTACTCGCTGTCAGAACCTTGTTTTATTCTTGTTTTAGTCACAAGTACATCAGATTAGGAGGTCAGGGAACTAACCCCCATCAACAACAACAATAAAAATAGTCAAGTTTTAAGGGTTACTTTAAATCGTGAATGATGACTTAGAAAAAATGTCTCAAATGTCTCAAATAGAAATGATTTAGTTACTCTATGAGTAACTGCGTCATAAAGTTAAATACATCTGACACACCCAAGGCCACATTTTTAATCTATTATTAAGGTAAGTAACTTGTAGTCATTGTCTATTTCTGGCTTACCTCTCAGAAACGTACACTTGTATCGAACAACAATATACCCAGCACTTTACTCCCAATATCATAAATACATAATACTACCCTTTGTCTTAGCCACACATCCACAGCAGTAATTCAGAGTGCCTACTCAGTATGTCTCCACAGCTTTCTTCAGATTTTGTAATACAGTATCTAGTGTAGAAATGGCCTTCTAATGTGTACTCTGAGTTCCTGCTATCCTGTTGTGGAAGTGTTGCAACACATCAGTTTTCACATACAAAAAAAGAGCACATGACTCTGTTTTTATGGGATTTTATGTATGTGGATGTCTTAAAACTCGTCCGTGTTTATTTTAAGAAGCTGATAGTGTTGTTTGCTGTTTTGTGGCTTGCTGACCAAAATAACCCTCATGAGTGGCAGAGTGTGTTCACCTAGTTGGTGCCTGTTTCTTTTAGGCCTCACGGTAGATGTGTTTAGGATGACCTCATAAGAGAGAGAGAGAGACTCAATCACATGCTCTAATCTTGCAACAGCATGTCCACAGCAGTCACAGTACATTTTGTTTTATTTGAAGCCATTCAGAATTAGTTTATGCAGCTCGTGTAAATTTTGTCCAAATATTGCAGAACAATAACAAAACAAAAACAAATGACATAAAGTTTTCAAGTGTTTAATACAAGTCAGACACACACGAGTACTCGATTGTAGCAAGTGTAAGAATGAATAAAGTTATGGAACGTGTAAATTTCCAAAATACGAGTCAACAGCATTGACGAAATAGATAGGAGGGCCTAACGCCCAGTCATTGAGCACTGATTGGAGGGGATCGGAGGGGCCAGTCTCCTGAAGGGATGACATAGACAATTGTCCGATAATAACCTTCTTTGTGCTTCAGCAGGGCGTAACAACAGCATCCTCTGACATCATGTCACATGACCAACAGCATGTGGTAATCAAAAAAAAGAAAAAAAAGAAAAAGGATTCTGCCTTAGTCACAAACTAATGCAAGTTATTAGACGCTATTCAGAACCAGAGACGGTCAAACACTACACTGCTGCACGTAGCCGATGCTGTAACAGCAAACATCATCTGCATGAAGAGATAAATAGTAGCACATGGAAAACAAATTCCAGTAACATTATAAACAGTATAACAATAATATGCAGAAATCTGATTATTGTAAGTTAAAAAACAACTATCACTTCATTCATACGTTTTAATTACAAATACTTTGTTTAAAAATAGACTTTCATGCATGTTCATAAAACCAGAGGCTTTTTTCTCATCTGTTTTTGTCTCTTGATCATTCAGGTATCTTTATTATTTTAATGGGGTAAAGTTATTGCATTACAAGTTCTTTTAGAACACAGTTAAAAGGTGTCCTACTCTAATTGAGCTAAATGTAACATATATTTCATCTTTAAGTATTTTCATTATGTTCTATAGGACTGATTGCTTTGCATACTATCATGACTTTGAGAATAACATATTATGGAGCACGGGAGCCTCACAGTCATGAGTTGTCTTTTGCAAACCTGTAGCCCTGTGCAATATGACTGTCACGCTCCTAAGACTGGGTAGAAAAGGATTTGGCTCTGAATTGATCTCTTCTAAAAGTGAAGTAGAACTCCAAATCAGTTTAAAGACCTCAAAGGTCTTTTAAACAAAACACAGAGGAGAAAGAGGACAGGCAGGAAGGAGAAGGCTTATCAGAGAAAATGTTTTTTAATGATAGAATAAGAAAGAGAGAATACAAAGAATGTTTCTTTTTTTCAAAATTATATTTCATTCAGTTTTTCTCTCTCTCTCTATAGCTCTCTTTTACACGTACTCCTTCACTCGCCCACTCACATAAACTAACCTCTCAATCCATATTGTCCTCAGGCATTTCATTGTGAGAGCCAACTCCACCACAGAACCTTTATACAGCCAAGAATGGGCTGGATAGGAACAAGAGACATGGGCAGTAAAAAAAAATGATGTGAAGGGATCATGAGAGGGAAGTCAGAGGAGGTTTCTGGAAGAGGAACATAAATCAAATCTTTCGAAGTGTGATTTTACAAGGAAATAAAGTCCAAGAGTACCATTGCAGGTCTCATAAGAATGTTCTGCAGCATCATTTTCCTCCTCTGTGCTGTCCTGCATGCACATAAGAATTTTAGCTACATGGAATAAGAGGCATTGAAAGGTACACGATCTCATCAGCTAAGCTGCAAGTTTAAAAACACCAATCTAAATATGAAGTGCCCCTTTCTACAAACCTACAGTCAATATGTCTATTTGCAGTTACTGCACTAAAAGTAAGTTGTTGGTATTTGTAGTTATACCCACTAAGGTGCAGAGGTATTGACTGACCATAAACTGACAGGTAAAGAATTGCTAGAACCGTGGAGTTTGTCTTTGCATTAAGGGCCGACCTCTTGGAATTGCAATGTCCTGCATTTCAACTTCCTCCCCAAGGCAGGCCTACTTTTGTATTTGATGAACATTGCCCATATGAAAAAAGAAGGTCATTGTCCTTCCTCTCCCTCAATCTTTCGTTCTTTTGAAAAGATGGAATTGGTACGGCTGTATCCGCTGTTGCCTGGACAACAGGCTGGAGATCATTGTGTGCGTCTGGGACTAACTAAGTCAACAAGTTTTCCCAGGGCTGTCAGAAAGGGAATTGGGGGAAAGCAAGAGAAGGGGGTTGATTGGGAGGGAAAGGGTGGCAATGAAAGAGGATTGAAGCAATAAGATCAGTCTCCCCCGAAAAAAAGGAAAAAAAGGGAGAGGGGTGAGGTGAGATGTGGGTTTGGAAAGAAGGGAAAGCAGGGGAGGTGTACTGGGGGACACTCCTTATTTCAGATCTGAAATAAGGGGTGATGATGGAGGGGTGGCAGAGAAAGGAGGCGAAGAATTTGGGAGAAGAGAACGAGGAAGGGGAACGGTGAGGAGGGAAGGAAGAGGATCAAAAAGAATCGGATAAAAGCTCAAGTCTGGCCATGTTAAGACAAGAGGTACAGAGAGGGCCAAAGCAGGGGCAATAGCTACACCCACCCACGGACAAACAGAGACACACACTCACAATTGTGCTCTTTGTCTGAATGCCGACTGACATAATCCATTTGCTGGCATCTCACCGTAACCTTAAACATCACAACTAAATACCAAATTGCAACCTTTAACCCAGCCTTGATCTATACCCAGTATTAACCTGACCCCTATGACCAAGTCTTAGCCCTCAATATAACTTTCAAGGCTGTGTCATTAAATGAGGACAGACCAAAATGCCTTCACCTCCAATTAAAACTCAAACTGGTTCTCACACACACACTGTGGTATAGACAGTATCAAAGTGAGACATGCGAAAGAAACACATACATCTCCCATCACACAAAGATTTCTTTGCCTTCCTCAGCTCTGAATAAAGATAATGGCCATAATAGGACCTGACACTTTAAAAATACAACACCACTATCGCGCCCATTGAAGCGCCTTGTCAGTTTCTAAATCCAGCTCTCTGAATGGCTGTATTTCTTCTTGCTGCCATTATCCCTACAAAGTCTGTTTAATGCTATTAGAACTGTGGAGGACAGTTTAGCCTCCAGGCGCTGCGACTCCCTCACAAAGTCTTTCTGGCGGCCGTTAAACTTCATTTATTCTGCAGCATCAATTTCTTTCTGAGAACCAGATATTTCTTTTAAAGTTTCTTTCTGAAGCTAAAAATAATTTTGTTTATTTGCTTTTATTGTAATTTTAGTGTCGGCGTATCAAGCTCTATAAAATTTATAGCCTATAAATGTAAGTGCTAATATTACATTTAAATAGCAGAGGTACCTGTCTGGTTGTCATGCCAACATAGCTGGTGGAGGTATTACACCTTTATGCTGGGTAGTACATACCATAAAACAGAAAAGAAGAAGAAGAAAATAACACAGTAACTTGCTGATTTTTATGGCAGTAACTAGCTACACACACACACACACATACACAGCACACAAACCTTGAGCTGACGTTAGACTGCTTATCTGCAACCAACATCTCTACACAGTGTGTACACAGCAAACTAATGTTCGCGAGGACATGTAGAACTTTTTAGCGATAAAGAGAGTTCACGGAACGACGCCAGCTCTAGTTTTTAATTCAACTGCCAATTCATTTTTGCAGAGTTTATCCCCCAAATTGTAATTTGCAACTTGGAAAGTATGTGCAGTTTTGCGTGTTACAATTTTCCCCTCTGTGTGCTTTAGGTGTTGTTTTTCCATCAGGAAAGGTCAGTCAGATTGTGTTTCTTGCCACTTTTTGTTGTCACAGATAGTAATTCAGATAATCCAGGTGGAGACATTTGATCTATAATTACAGCCTCATTTCCCAAGCTAACCGTATGCTCACAGGGATAGACTTTAGTGATGCATCAATAAAAATCCCTGGGCAGGATTACTGCATTATTCTTTTAATAGAAACCATCATAAAAACAGGAACATGCTCTATCTTTACAAACTTCACTGTAGTATTATTGCACCCTTTTTAAAAAATAACCACATTCTTTTTATTCTACTATATACATAAAGAAATAATGAAATATTACAGTCACGAACTCTGCGGTGACTAATTTACATCATGCCCAACACAACCTTTATGACACCGTTTCTTCATTAGTATATAGGAGTTATTACAGCATGAGTCACTCCATGCTTCTTCCAAAAGTACAGCTGTCAGTGAATGTGTTTATTTATTTTTAAAACTCTGCTCATATGTTTATGATTTGTCATTTTGCAGGTATTGCTGCTCTGGACAGCCGTGCTTCTGGTAAAATGGGAATAAGAGCAGTTGTCTATTACACCACTACAACCATCATCGCTGTTTTCATCGGTATTGTCATGGTGCTCATTATTCACCCTGGAAAAGGATCAAAGGATGAGTTCTCCAAGCAGCAGCAGATAGAGCAGGTCAGCGCTGCTGATGCCTTTCTGGATCTTATCAGGTATACCTTTATGCATTCTGACCAAACAAGCGTTCTCACAAGATCACTCCAGTACAATGACCGAATCAGCAAAAATGAGGATTCATAGTCCCTTACTAATTGCCCTTTTGATATAGGTCACTGAGATGGAGGTGTTCAACCTGGGAGAAGGATTTTTAAGTTGTTTTATCTTTTAATGCTGCAAAATGCACTGCAAAATCACACAGTGGTCTTAATATCCTATACAATTCCTTTTTGATTGTTTGATTGTTTTTTATTTTATTTTATCAATATGCATTTGTAGTTTGTAATTTATTCATTCTAATTTTTAAATGTACTGATTTTGTTGTGTTTTGCAGGAACATGTTTCCACCTAACCTCGTGGAGGCTTGCACCAAACAGGTAATTTTTCCTCCACACATTTCCCGTTTTCTTCTACACTTACAGAAAATTGATTATCTCACAAAGATGTCTCACATCTGTACCTGAGTGCACAGTTAGCATTGTTTACAGACTCACAGTTAGTAATCCTTTTCATATTGCCATTGTCATTTCTGACCTATGCTGCCGAAATAAACAGTGGAGTTAAATTCCACGATTAACTCCTTTGGTAGCATCCTTATAAAAACACATTAGACATGCTTTACTTATCTCAGTCTTTGGTAAGGTGTGCATTGCAAAACGTTATTAAAATAGACAAAAAAGTATTTTGGGACAGTGATGGCACATCCAGCAAGCCATTCAAACACATCTCCACACAACACATGTTATCCTATTGTGACTTTTGCTTCCTCATTTGAACACAATTTAGGTACGCTGAGATGTGTTTGTGGGTTGTTATATTTTGTGAACATTTGTGAAGGTTGCTTTTTTTTTCTAGAGTTGATTCCACTTGCTATTTTAGTGAGGTCTGCAAAGACCTTGTCTTGCAGAACCTACACAGAGGACCTGAGGTCAGTCTGCTGGTCTGACCTTGGGACCTCTGCTCTGGCATCTCCGGCATCTCCGCCATCTGATCTTATATTTGCTCTGGCATCTTCTATCTGGGCGGTCTGAAGGATCAGACAGATGTGTTCCCTTATAGGTCATTCCATCTCAAATAAGCAAATTGTTAGAACATTTCTATTCTACCCTCTTTTATTTGCATAAAAATGTTATAGTCCAAAGTTCGAATATAATGAGTTCTGTGACATTTTATTGTCATAAATCAAACACTTTAGAAAAGATATTTTTTGAAAATGGTCAGTCAACTCACTTCAGGCCATTTTCTTTGCACACTGAATCTGAGGAAATGTTTGAGTTAAAGATAAAAGCCTGAAATTTTCACTTGTCTTTCTTATCATCAAAATGAATCCAGATCTATAATTTGGGTAGATGCATCAGAAAATGTCTGATAACCAGAAGCTTGAAAAAATTCAAGCCTGTTAAGTCTAATATTTGTGCATGTGCTAATAAAAAACACTGTAAAAGACCATTAGTGACATTTCTGAATCTTGAAAAGTATTTGATATATAAAACGAAACTTTCACAGCAATAATTGTATATGTCGAGAACAAGTCCCATGTTGATTTGAGCTGGCCTGACCCTTCATCTGTCTTGATTGACCCCACTCATCTTAAAGGAAAAGTAAACCTAAGAAAGAATGTTAAAGACTATTGGTGTTAGGGTACATCAGAACTGGATGGCTTGCATTTGCTGTTGTTTCTCTACATTTTATCTAGAACAAATTTATCCAGATTTATTAAGATGCCAGGATCATCTGGCATCTTATTCCAGTGAAAACTTGCTGACGTCACACAGACACAGAATTCTTATCCAAATGCTCATTTTTAAGTTGTATATTACACATCAGTTTCATAGTAACGCTATCTTTAAGCTAAGCCATTTTTTTCTTTTTAATTATTTTTAATTACTTTGCCCAGATATTTAGAAACTACTGTTTGAGAGCTGTCTTCTTTCTTTGCTAAATTCCAGTTCAAGACGCAATACGCCAAGCGAGTAGTCCACGTGACGATGACTATAAACGACACGTTAGTCGCACCCAATAGCAGCCAACAAATAGAGGAGATGATCCCTGTGCCAGGATCGGTAAATGGAATCAATGCACTCGGGCTGGTGGTGTTCTCCATATGCTTTGGTCTCATCATCGGGAACATGAGAGAACAGGGACAACCACTAAGGGACTTCTTTGACTGCCTGAACGAGGCCATCATGAGGCTGGTTGCCATAATAATGTGGTAAGTACCACAAAGGATGTTTATTGGATGCATGAATGACGTGTTTAGCTTACAAATTCATAACAGCCATCTTTCTTCAGGTATGCCCCCATTGGTATCTTGTTCCTGATTGCTGGTAAGATTGTGGAGATGGATGACATTTCGGCTATGGGTGGCCAGCTGGGAATGTATACAGTGACAGTCATTTGCGGGCTGCTCATCCACGCCATTTTTGTCCTGCCCACTCTCTACTTCGTCATCACCAGGAAGAACCCCTTTGTCTTCATTGGTGGCCTGTTGCAGGCGCTCATCACTGCTCTAGGAACATCATCCAGGTAAAGAAGCATCATCCAAAAGACTTTTAATATTATTCACTTTTGTGTTGTTTTAGTGATCTGGAAAGAGATTTTACACGTGTGACACTAATGTCTGTGCTGTTCTCAAATGAGTTGAAAACAAACTGCAATAACTTTTATTAACATGTCAATCAGCAAAATAAATTGTGTCAGATTAATAATATTAATAAATTAATTATTACACCACCGTCTCTTGCTCTTTCTGTCGTCTTGCAGCTCTGCCACATTGCCTATCACCTTCAAATGCCTGGAGGAAAACAACAAGGTGGACAAACGCGTGACCCGCTTTGTGCTCCCCGTTGGTGCCACCATAAACATGGACGGTACTGCTCTGTATGAAGCCCTGGCAGCTATTTTTATCGCTCAGGTCAATGACTATCAACTTAACTTTGGACAGATTCTCACCATCAGGTATGTGCTGTACACTGCACTCTTTTATCAGATTTGTTTTGTCACAATTTCCCTTAGATTTTGTGTGCATTTACGCATGGTGTTTCTTTGCCACCAATTAGTTGGAGAGGAATAAATAAGTAGTATTGTAGCCAAGGGAATACATTTAAGTCACCCTCTTCAGTGTTATTACCATAGAATGACTTAATATGGGGACAGAAATTGAATTTCCAGGTCGCTCCATCTGCCTTTATTTGTTTTAGTATCACAGCTACTGCAGCCAGTATTGGAGCAGCTGGAATCCCTCAGGCAGGACTGGTCACCATGGTGATAGTGCTAACATCTGTAGGCCTTCCCACAGATGACATCACACTGATCATTGCCGTTGATTGGTTCCTGTAAGTATTGGCTTTATATTGCTACAAAAAAACACACACAAAAAAAAAGCTAATGTTCTTCTGTGTAGTCAGTAAAAAAGGGAGACTAAGCCAGGCTTTTTCACAATTTAGCTGTGAAACTGCATCACTCACTGTACAAACTGGAAATAGTTTGGTATGAGGGAGGAACGGGGAGGATTTAATTTTGAGAAAATAAAATGTAGTGCTGCTGTGTGGTATGAATTCAATCAATTTGGACCTAGTAGAAATATCTGTTGTGCCTTGCACTCTTGATTAGAAGATAAGAGGACAGCTTCCAGAGACACTCCTTTCACATTCCACGATACGTAATCCATCTGGATTTGATTCAATCCACAACTATCTCCTGCGCTAGCCCCTTCTTCCTCCCATCTACTGGCTGTGTACATTCAGTCTGAGGATAGCCTGAAACAGTTCTAAAATCACGCTTACAATTTTCTAATTAAATGTATTTTTATGAACACATGTCGGTGTGCTTTTTTTTGTTAAGTTTAGCATCTTTTGTCCTGTCTTGCTTTGGTTTGTTCTCTTTTGTTTCATGTCTAACCTCCTGTTGTCACCTGTCTTTCATTAGGGACCGGTTGCGCACCACTACTAATGTCCTTGGGGACTCCATTGGTGCAGGCATAGTGGAACATCTGTCTCGCCATGAGTTGCAGAATACTGACCCCGAGGTGGGCAACTCAGTGGTGGAGGAGTCAGAGAAGAAGCCATACCAGCTCATCAACCAGGAGAATGAGTACGAAAATGAGCATCCTGTCAGCAATGAGACCAAGATGTAAAGACAGGGTTAAATTTGCTGCACTGCTTTGAACCACATTTTCAACTCTCAAAGTCCTTTTGACTTCTAAAGTTTTCATCTGATGAGATCGTATGATTAAAGTGATTTACAGCTAGAATCTATTTCAGCCAAGTGAGTTTCACTAATGTGTGAGGCTTCTCTCACATCCCACACACTTGAAGTGATTAGTAGCTTTGTGCTATTCCTAACAGTACTATATGTTATGCCAGAGGGTGGCAGCTGTTTACTATTAAGAATGAAAACAGAGCCCAGTGGTCCATGGCGTGCATGTTATCCAATTTCTCCCAGAACTGTGATGACTAACCTTACCCACTAGAGGCCAGTATTGCTGTATCGGGAAAGCAGCCCACTTGCACACATTTTCTGGCTTTAATTGTTTTTCATTGGTTATGTTTATGAGAAATGTTGTTAAGTGGTAGTAAAAATCTATCAGGAGACTTCATGCACATGGACTAAATGGCCAACATTTTTCAGCCTATATGGAGGAAAAAGTGCTACTACAACTTCTGTACAGTCATTTGTGACTTTATTTTTTATGATCATTGTACAGATATCAGCTGAATGAATGATATATTTACAAAAAGTCTTTTATCCCTTAACTATCCAAAGCAGTATGTGCTGTCAGGCAAACAAAGCTATCTCTCTTTCTCTCTATAACTATCACCTCAATCACTATAATCATAAATAGTGACATACCAAAACTACTAACTCGTGTTTTCTCTCTTTAAATCTGCTCAGCTGCAGATTCGAACTTTAAGTCAGTAGATTTTTTTAAACCAAAAAAGGAGTCTGTAATCCAAATTTCTCTATAGCTTAACAGCAACCAACAAAACATGGTGCTGTTTCAATATAAAGACAGTAATAATGTGGTGACTGTAAGGTGGCACCTTCAGACTGAAAAATAATTGCCTGGAAAAAAAGAGTTAAATGATAGGTTGGATGTTAAATTTTCATATTTTTCTAGAAACATTATGGTGGATTTTTCTGAATTCAGTTTGGCATAGAAAGTACAATTTTATGTGTACACTTCTTTGATTTAGATAGAGATCTAACAGATTTTACATCAGAGCCTTTTAGTTTAATGCTTAGCTTTACATTTGAACTAATTCAATATAAAGGACATATAGAATGCATAGCAGATTCTTTGTATAGAAGATCCATCTGAATATAATGTAATTGTATAGGGAAATATAGACAAATGTGTATATTAATTGTAGCTTAAAATGGCAAAAGGTTACTTGAGGATTGTAAATGTAAAGACGCTCTTACCAAACTAACATTTCCTCTAGTTCCTCTTTACAAATGCAAACGGTGCCTGATTAAAGGACCAAATGTTTCTCTTTACACACTTGAGGAAAATGAATAGATCGTTTGTTTACAGTTCCTGGTGTCTCTCTTGATATGATTTTCTCATTAATTCACAGGTATGCATACACACACATGAACAGGAAATAATGAGAGTTGTAGTTTTATCTTGCATGATTATTTTGTTTTTGTTTTGCTTTTTTGAATAAAAAAAAATAAAATCTTTGGTTGTGTGTTTATTGTTTGATCACGATTATCAGAAATGTGAAATAATCAGTGAATTCTTAGCTTTTGGAAATCGCATATAAATTGAATAAATCTTTGAAATCCACTTTTAGCAGTTGTGAACATACTGTCAGGAATGCATTCATTCAAGGTTATAGGAGGAAGAAAGCAGACCTTGATTCAGTTCTTTATACATTACATAAAATAAAACATTTAATCCTGGGCAGGTCTTAAAATAAGGCAAATAAAAGTTCAGATGAATTACTAAACATGGTATATCAGATAGTGTCATTATTTATGTAAGAAAAAGATTTGGTCAAAAGGCAGAAATGGAGCATAAAAAAGGAATTATTATTAGCTTATTATTAATTAATTATTAGCATTATTAGCAAGGAGCTGCTAATCGAATGAACTTGAATAATCCGTCATCAGCAAGTGTGAGGACCCCTATAACAGCAGGTTTTGGCAGTTTGCTGGTCTGAAGCATTCAGGTGTGTGTTTACACAGTGCCCAAGAAGAAAGCCATCAGCAATGATCTTAGAGTAAAAATTGCAGCTGCCCATCACTCTAGGAAGAGTCTTAAGGTCATTTTCCAAAAATGTCCCTTCTTCTACAGTAAAAAAGATTATTCACAAGTGAAAAAAGACAGGTGTAAATGTTCAAAAGAGTGGACATCCAACCAAATTCACATCACGTGGGACTGTACAGTGCTCAGTGAAATGGCAACAAAACAAAAACAACAACAACAACAAAGGTACATTTCAGACTCCGCAGGTCTCAGTTAGCATGTTCAAGTTCATGACAGCACATTTTGAAAAAGATTGAACACGTATGACTCATTTGGTAGGTTTGACAGGAGAAAGCCTCTTCTCTCTAAAAAGAAAGTGGCAGCACATCTAAGGTTGCATCTGAATAAACCATAAAACCTCTGGAATGTCCTTTGTACAGATGAGATCAAAGTGGAGATGTTTGGCCATAGTATACAGTTCACATGTTTGGAGAAAACCAAACACAGCCTATGAACACACACAACTCATACCAACTGTCAAGCATGGAGGTGGAGAGCTGGTTATTTGAGCTTGTTTTGCAGCCACTGGACCTTGGCACCTTACAGTTGTTAAGTGATAATGAACTCTGTATAGCAAAAGAGTCAATCAAGGTGTTGGCACAGTCAATGACCAGACATCAGCCCATTTGAAATGCTGTGGAGGGAGCTAATGAGAGCTGTGCATAAATATATGTTCAGTTATCCTGGACAAGACTGTGCTGAGCAGGTTAAACAGATTTTTGTAAATCAGTTAACATGCTTCTCATCCTAATGTAACTCAACAGACACACAAACAAACAAAAAGCAAAACAATACAAAACAAAACCCCACACGTATGAAAAGGGAAGCGACGCAAAAAAAACAAAAGGCCCGTTAAATTTCATAGCCGCTAAAGTAAAGTTAATGTTAATGTAGTAACAATGAAATAATATGTTAACACTCTGAAAGAGGTATGCTTCACTAGTAGTTTTACATCACTTATTAATCTGGTATTCTGATTCCAGTAAAGTATTCTTGCTTTGACTTTAACACTTTTAACACAGCCAACTGAAATTATTACAGACTGGTGCACTGTGTATATTTTTAAATGCATCTACATAAGCTACATGTATGGGGGGGCGGGGGGGTTATACTGATATATTTGTTGTAATTTCATTGGCTGTTTATTTTTTTAAAAATATATTAATAATTTGTTCATATGGGTGTCTGTAGTATATTTACCAAATCCAAAAATTTTAATTGACTGTAAAGTAAACAGGCCACTGAAAAGAAACTTGTCTTACAGCGCTCCCTAGGGGCAAAAACACGAAATGTCGCATGGCATTTTGTTTGGCGCCGATGGAGGGAGTCACTCCTGAGATCTTTGGTCAGTCAGACGGCAGAACTTCCGGTCGGCATTTTGTTCTACGAGAGGAGAGCCTCTTGATGATCGCAACAATCGTCATATTTCTCATTTACTGTCGAAATTGGCTGCATTCATTGATTATGTCGGCGCAGACCGACTGAAACTCCGAAGAACGAATGTTTCCCCATGATTGTACGCTGAAATATTCACCCTTGAGTGACGGAAGAAGAACGAATCAGCCCGACCCGGATTATTGTTGATAGCTAGCAGGCTAGCTCATCGGCTAGTTGGCAAGCCACTAGAGTTCCTTCTGGAGGAGCTGCGAGAGAGAAGAAAGGGGGAGCTAGAGATACGGACACAAACCAAGCTAAAACATTCCCCTCCCTTTGAACGCAACATCCGAAGGTAAATATAATCACACATCTGTATCTTTAATCCAACTTTTAAAATTCCGACTATTATCAATAACGTTGATAAATGTTCTGCCGTGAGACCACCTACGGCGTCGTTAATCGTTGACCGGGAGGTAACGGAAGCTAGCGAACTAGCCAGCCAGGCTAGCTTAGGTGTGTTTTTGCTGTGCCGAGGCGCACGGCCTCGACTGGATGTCATTTGTCGAGCCCGAGGATTGGGCCGTTGCCACGGAATTAGGAGTCTGTGCCGTTTTCTTTACATCTATTTACAAATGCGCCGTTTCCTCCCCGAACGAAATGGAAATTTGCTAAAAATTCATAAACCCCTAGTAACGCTTCCTTGTATTATTTGCATTGCCTTCCGTTTATTTGAACGAGCAGCAGCATTAGGAGCTAACTGACAACATTTACAGCTAGTTAGCATAACTGGCTAGCTATTAAAACACGACTATTGTTGTTAGTGAATGTTGGGCAGCTAGCGTTACTCATCTTAGCTGCTATACTCAGTGGTAACACTAGCTTCACGCTTAGCTCGAACGATCCAGACAGTCAACTTCTTGGCAGTGCAAAGGTTGGAGAGGTTTTGTTCGCAAGTAGCGAGCTGCCGCTTGCAGTTATGCTAAGATAAACATTGAAATTGATGCTAATATTAACTACACGGGAGCTAACTTTTTTGCTGTTATTATTAATGCTGTTTGACATCTTAGGCTGTGTTTCGGGTTATTGGAGCCTTTGGCAGGGCTAGTAGTGGTTTTGGTGGCGAACCTGCTGTGAAATATTTTGACTATGGTTCGCGCAGAAACGTACGCTGCCCCTGCTCTTCCTTGCTTTACTGTTTGAGTTAGGTATGCATGTTGTCAAATATTTTCCCTCTTGACCAGAGCCAGTACAGTTTCGTTGGCTTTCTCGAATTAGCCAGTGTGCAGAATGTGCACGGGGGCTGACGGCTTCTGGAGGATGCAGACCCCACTACTACCGCCACCATCACAGTGCATCTGTTCCTTTGTGCTGCCTCCTGCCTGTCAGTCTCACAGCTGTCAGCCAAGCCCCTGCATGCATAGGGAAACCACTCTACCACTGAGCATGCTAAAGTTGCCGCGTGCTAATGCACTGTTTACAGTATCCGTCTGTCGGTACCCTGCAACAGTTTTGCCGCGCACGATAAGTTTTGCCTATTAGGGATCGCATGCTTTCAGTTCATGTCGCGTTGCAGTATGTTGTTTACATATTTGCATGGCTTTAGTGATGTGCGGAAGTCGATCAAAACTTGTTGCTCTCTCTTAGAAGCCAGTGCCACACACTTTTCATTCAATTTTACGGATAATGTAGTGTTAACGAGATGTTCATAACAAAACAATAATGCAGGCACTGGCATTATTTTACTGTTTTGGTTTAGCTCCATTGGCTAGCTGTAAGCAGAACTTCTTTTGAAGTCTTTACGACTAAGAGTAAAATGCAGTTTTAGGTTACAGAGTCTGATGCAAAGCTATTTTCTTTTTTGGCAGATTGAAGGACTTTTTTATCTGAAATGTCAGTGAGTCCACAGGAGACTGCACAGAGTTCGTCAAAAAGGTATCATTAATTTATATTTGCAAAAGCTTAAACTGCTTTACCCTTTATATTGACATTTCCTGTCTTGATTTTAAAAATAGTGTGAAGTGCAAAGTATCTTGTCAAGAGGTTGTGATTAGATGTGCTAAAAACATTTCAGCTGCATTTTTTCTTTGCTTGTGTGCCCCCCACACACATTTGTCAGAGGTTAAGGATCTAACAAGCAAAGGGATTTCAATCCAAAAAAAGGGCCACAGGTTTTCAAGGTTTCTCACAGCGAGCTGTATGGTTTGAAATGCGTGATGTTTAGGCATCAGGCAATGTAGTTAAATCGTAGTAACACAAGATGAATCCTTATTCAGATTAACAGTGCTTTTGGTATTAGAAATGGTTGTGGCTCATTTATGGAAAGGCATTATCTTGAGGCTGTATAATATTTAAAAACGTGTGCTGAGGGGCAGTCATCCCGTGTCAGTCTTAGTCCTTTCATTTAGCTGAGTATGGCAAGCTTTTAAAGTTTTGTTGATGTTGTCCTATTGCATTTACACCCCTTCCTCAATATTTGTTTGTGTATATTTTGCATTTCTGCTCTTAGGAGAGGTGTGAATAAAATACAATGTCACATAAATCAGTGGTTCTCAAAGTGGGGTTAAGGACCCATAGCCAAGTGCTCTGCCAAATACTTTTTACAGAAAATATTGTTCTGTGTCATTTAGAAGCATGGATTGCATATTTACAGTTGGGAATCATTTGCAGTGTGTTCGCATTACTCCCTGCCTCTTAAGTGTTGTTTTTTTTTTTAACACAGCTACAACTGTTAAGATTTGAAATTACATTAACCATTATTTACCTGTAATAATAGGCTGGAAAAAGTTAATATAGCAAGAAAAAAGTTAAAGTAAAACAAAAAGGAGGACAGAACCTGGCAGGTGTTAAAATGTAACACCGTTTATGTTCAGGTGCTAATATCTGTTGCAGTTACAGTAGGCTCAATCATTTTATGCGCTCTCTCTCTCTCTCTCGTTCTCTCTTTTTCACCTTGCACTGACAGCAGTGTGTGTGTAAAGTCTGAAGCGGTGAGAGCTACACCTAGGCCTTTGTCACACAGCTGTTTGACACACACACACACACACACACACACACACACACACACACACACACACACACACACACACACACACACAGTATGTGGTGGTGCAGGTGGATAATGCCCTAGTAACCTGCAGCAGTTCTGGGTTTAACAACATTTCTGTTGGAAATCCAGCTTCACTTTCTGTGATACTTGGGAGACGGGAGCTGCTGGTAGCACCCACAAATGTACAAACAGCTGACTATTGAATAGAAAGCACTATTGCCTAACCAGATAACTCAGTAGTATTACCTAGTATTATGTGGGGATTCAGGAAAAATTTGTAGCGTATTTTTAGTGTGACATGTATGTCATGTAACAATTAGTTGTGTTGATCTGTAACTTTGTGACCTGAGGGCTATACGACAAAGCAAGTACACACTCAGACACAAAACTAAAATTATGGATATCCCAAAAGTCTCTGGCAACTTTATAAAAACAACTTTTGTTAAATCAGGCTTTTTTTCACAAAGAAAAATCTGACTTTGCACATGTTTTCATAAAGAGAATATACTGATACACATTATGAAGAATAATCACGAATTGCAAACAAACTGCAACGTGTCTGCAATTAAGACAAGAGAAGAATATTCAGTTGTATGTGCTTATTTTACCACTCAATGCACACTCGGAGCTTGTATTTTTTCTGAAGTGAACACTTTACATTAGAGCTCTTAACCTTAAAAAAAGTGATATATTTAACATGATTCCCAGGAAGTGCATTTAGGTCCCAGACTGTCTCATGTTAAAGTACAGGGCAGTGTGGAAAGCACTTTAGTTAATTGACTTAGCAATTAAGTTTTTGTTTTGAATCATCTGTGTAATAAACAATAGTGGAGTGAAATTGAGTACTAAAAATGTTTTTACATCACAGACTGTATGCTTGTCGGTTTGTGATGCGTACAGTTCGTGCTACTGTACCTGCTTGGCTTTGTACGATGGCATTACCAATGAGCGGCTCATTGGTTTTGCATATATAACGTGCTGTCTTCCCTCAGTTGAGAATATCTGTCAGCGAAAGGGTTGCACATGTTGCAACCAATTTTAATCAGAAACTTTGAATATAAAAATGAGAGATTATGAGGCCAGATTTAAAGAAAGCCACCCTTGTGACATTGAAAACTTGCCACACACACACAACATGCCTCAGTAACCATTAATCACGCCTTGTGGTACATTCCTCAGGATTCAGTTCTCGGTGCTTTTGTATCTGTGGGGCATTTCTTCAGTGACACAACTAACGTGCGCTTGTACTAGCTGCATGGCATTACTAAATGCTGTGAAAAACGTAAGATCATAATTGAATAACCAATGAAGAACACAGCATTTTATTTTGATTGACACGCTCTAGCAGGACATTTATTACAGCGCACACCATTGCCACATGAAAAGCAATGTCAGCATAAAGGCAGACAGGAAAAAACACAACAAATATTTGGGTCTATTTTTATATTTAAATAATATGACTAATTATAGCATTTTTGTGTTAAATAATTTCTTTGTATACATTTTTATGACCATTAACTCATTTTGTAATTCTGTACTGCAGCAGTTCTTTCTCTCTTTTCTTGTCCATCACTAAAGCAGCTTTTGTCTTTCTCTTACCGACCTCCCTGTCTCTGCTAGGTGCCAGGAGATGTGAGGACGGGTGTCGTCCATCGACCCCCTGATCTACCTGTGTATCAACACACTCCCCCACCCTCACCTTCAGCATGAATGGGGATATGCCTCATGTTCCCATCACCACTCTTGCTGGGATCGCTAGCCTCACAGACTGTGAGTGTCACATAGTTATGTTACAAACACAAGTTTTCACAGTTCTGTTAAGTCTTCTCTCCCAGTGTTAAGTCCTAAACTGCAACATTCGGTCTGAACAGATGTAAATGTGCAATAGTGATTACATGCACATTTTTTTTGTTTTGTTTTTGGTTTTCCCCCCCATTTACTTCTGCGTCTCTAAACTTTTCTGAGACCTTATGTCCTGTATTGCTCACATTTTAACTCCTAAAATGTATATTTGCTGAAAACTCTCTCTTCTTGTTTTAGTGTTGAACCAGCTGCCCCTCCCTTCTCCTCTACCTGCCACCACCACTAAAAGCCTCCTATACAATGGGAGGATTGCGGAGGAAGTCACATGCCTACTGGGCTGCCGGGATGAGAATCTGGCCTCCCAGCTAGCCCATGGTCTGAACCAGGTCTCCACAGAGCACATGTGAGTATATAAGTGTCTGTAAGACAATATGGTGTCTGGATGAACAAAGACAAAAGGCCAACTAAAAAACAAATAAACAAACAAAAACCCCAACATGTTTTCATGGAAATGTTTTGGCTGTTAAAGCTCAGACGTCAGGATAACTTGGCTTTAAAGCTGATTTAAAGCAGAAGAGATGCTTTGCATTGCTTAATTCTTTAACTAATTAAAACACAAAAGATTAATTTTTAATGAATCGGAGAGATGAAAGACTACTATGAATGTTAATGCTTCCACTGCGGGAAACTTTTCTAGGTGCAAATACTACACATAAAAAGCCAAAAACCCGTGTACTGAAGAGAAAACTATTTGTGTTCTCTCCAGGTGCTCCAGTTTCCAATCCAGTTCAAAGATGTTCATGTTAGCTTATTTGCTGATTCCGAATTGGCCATATAGTCAAATTTCTGTTTACTGCTTAAAATGTATTCAGCATTTTCTTTCTGCTTTTGACATTAAATCTGACACTTTTCTAATCTGCCTCATTGTTTTGATGTGAACTCGTTTTGTGTGTTTTCAGAGAGCTGAAGGACAACCTGGGTAGCGATGAACCAGAGGGAGATGCACCACTGTTGCTGCAGACCATGCTGGCCAGGAACCCTGGCATCTTCAGGGAGAAAAGTATGGGCGCAATTACTTGTTGCACATTAAGTCGTTATGTTACTAATATAAAAACAAGAAAATCAAGCTTTGTGTTTTTGTTTTTTTTTCTATAAAGGTTATTCATTTCAATTCTCAATTTTATTTCTAAACAGATGTCATGCAGCAGCCAATGGTACAACCTTTTAAGATGAATTCCATGCATAGCCCTGCCCAGTCTGCAAACTTCCAGCCAGCTGCGATTTCTCCCAATCCACCAAGGTAAGATTGACAAGAATCTGGTTTATTCCAACTTTAAATTTTAAATGTTAATTAAAGCACAATACAAATACATCATGTTTGAATTTAAATAAATGTTTGGGTTTTTTTTTTGTTTATGCAGTGTGCTTCTTCTTATTTGCTGTCCTTACATTTTCTCTATTCTAGCCGGTTTGTGACACCTCCGACAGGTTCCAGTAGCCGGTACATGGGCCAACAGAACAGTCCAGTACCCAGCCCATACACTCCTCAGAGCCCTGCCACAGGTTACATACAGCAGTATCCCCACCAACAACCACCCAGCTATAACCAACACCAACAGATTCAACAAGGTGAGAACCTGTGTTTAATGTTAATACGCATGCATGGACACTCAGAACTCATCATTAATTTTTTTTCTAATGTTAAACTTGCGACTAAGTCTGATGGCGTCTTTGTTTGATTTCGTCAGCCATATCCGTAGCTTTGGCTTCTGGAAACTCTGTTCCCTTTGAATTGAATAATAAGCAGGGGTTTGACTGAATTCATATTCTTCATACATAACTCGAATGTACACTGAAGTTCTCACATCAGATAATTGTGGCTCCTATAATTAAATATAATTTGTGGAAATATTTATGTTTTGTATTTACAAGGCCATTGCTGGTGTACACAAACTTGACCTTTTTCTGTTAATTCTACGCGCGCGCACG
>NW_024582379.1:1751040-1792121 GCF_018398535.1 Haplochromis burtoni
GTGTGTGTGTGTGTGTGTGTGTGTGTGTGTTAACAGTGTTGTTCGATTCTCAAATATTGTTGGCTAATACACAAACAGGTTGACTATACACTGATTAGGTACACATTTTAAACTGTGTGCATATTTTGTGTTGGTCTCTCTTGTTCTGAAATAGCTCTGACACATCTGGGCATGAACACTGGACCTCTGGGTGTCCTAGTGTTTGACACATTTGGTCTGTGGTTTGTGGGGTGGAGACTGTGGATCAGCTGTGTTTTGGTGCATCGAGATTACATTCTTCGTTCATGCCTTGGAGAGTTATTATAATTTAGTTTTTTTTTGTTTTTGTTTTTTTTTGTTTTTGTTTTTTTTTTATCTTGACATTTTTCACAATTTAGCGTAGTTTCAGTTGGTTTCCAAAAATATTTTTTGTTAGTTTTTATTGTTTTAAAATGTTTAGTTTATTGATTTCTGTGCTAGTTTTAGTCGTTTTGATTATAACTGTATGAAAGGCATATGTCAGGAAAAACCTTTTGAAAGCGGTTTCAACAAACAGCACAGCCTCATCAGGCTAAGTTGGATTAAAATTAAGGCTAGCTTCTCCAATTTTTTCTAATATGTGTTTTTTATTTTTAGTTAACTCAAATCTTTCTTTATATCTATTGTTAGTTTTTAGATTAGTTTTAGTAAGGTATAATAACCTTGATGGCATGGGCTTTTATTCACCTTCTTGTTCCATACTTGAACAGTATTTATGGTGTGGTGGATACATTGTCTTCCCTGGGGAGGAAGTTGTTGGGGAGTGCTATTACAAAAGGGGGCACTCGAAGTCAGAACTCAAGTTTCTCTGTTCAATTGTAACAAAATCATGAGTTATTTACATGTCAGCAGGTTTAATCTTGTAGGTTTCATATACAAATTCTCATGAGCTAACTTCTGATTGCCTTTCTATATGGTCCTGATGGTTGAAATTATTGATTCACTTATTATTTTGCCTGATGAAATCTCTTTGAGGAACTTCGAAGCATTTAAAAAAAATCACTGGTCATATGCATACTTACTTATTTTATCAGCAATTTTTGGGTACACCTCCAGTTCAAAAGAATTGTATTTATTTTGTTTTAATCAGCAATGTTTGTATTTCCCTACTAGTGGATAATAATAAAATAATGTCTTTTTTCTGCTAGTGTCTGTGGCCAGTCCCATGGTTCCAGGTGGGATAAGAAACATCCATGAGGGCAAAGTAACAGGGCAGATCCCTAATGCTGCCAACCACCACTCAGACAGACACGGTACTGAAGATTACCTGAACATTGTACATCGACTGGGAAATGAGGTACAACTGACACTGTTTTTAAATAGATGAATGTGTATTTACTACATACCACAATAAAACCCTGAATATATTTATCTGGTACAATTTATTTAGGTCTTAACAGTAGCTGTGTTGATATAATTGAGAGCAATGTTGAAATTTGAGTGTAAAGGTGTTACATGCTAACTTGTTTGTATTGTCTCTTTTGGAGGAGGGTGATTCTGCCATGAGAAATCCATCTTTTCCTCTGAGGTCTCCACAGTCAGGCTGCTCCCCAGCTAGCAGTGAAGGAACGCCCAAACGTAAGGACACTCAAAGTGGAAAGGAGGCACTACAGTGCATACACTTTGCTTACCTTTTCTTCATTATGGGAGAAGCTGCTACATACTCTGAAACACTGCTTTGAGGCTGTTATCCCTCATCAGAGAGAGATGTCTGGATTTGTGTAGTTTAATGTTTTCTGAAGAATGTCACTTTTTCACTACTCTTATCTCCTCTTCCTTGTGTTCTTCCTTCTTCACAGCGGGTTCTCGTCCCCCACTGATTCTCCAGTCACCACCCCCGTATGCACCCTCACCAAGGGAAGGAGTACCTGACCAGAAACAGCAGCTACAGCAAAGAAAGAAAGTCCCAATAGTAAAAGAGGAGAAAGATATGTACGACATTGTTAGCTCTCCAAACAAGGACTCAACAAAGCTCACCCTCAAGCTGTCCAGGGTCAAGTCAAATGAGTCGGATCCCCCAGGTGAGATGTTGTTTTTCTCCATCAGTTTCATAGCTATTTGATCTACTAGAAATGCTGATGAGGTACATCGTGATGCATCATTTTAGATCAACAGGACTACCACCACCCCTTTTGAATCCAACCACATAAAGTGTTTCTGTTAATATCTCAGGTGATGTTATGCCAGGCATGGATCAGAACTCAGACAATATGGAGGCAGAACTGGGCTTTCAGCAGGTTCCTGTTCTCCAGCAAAATCTGGGAGCGCGGCTGCAACATCAGCAGCAAGTAGGTGGTGCCAGTGGACTTCAGCCTCCCAGTTCCCCTTATGATGAGGCAGAGCTGGATGCACTTGCTGAAATTGAAAGGATAGAACGAGAGGCTGCTAGTGAGAAGTGCTCCAAGGAGGTGCAAGATAAAGGTGTGTAAGAGAAGTTCACATAGAATTAACATTTACATATAACTCTACAGCTAAAAAATGTTTTGCTTTGAATTATAGCATCTTGTCATGGTATTTAATTTTAATTACTTGTCTCTCTCTTTACAGACAAGCCACTGAAGAAGAGAAAGCAGGACTCCTTTCCCCTGGAACCAGGTGCAGGGGGACCAGGTGGGCCCACAGGTGCCCCGGGCAGCGGATCAACAGGAGGGGGCAATGCTGGCAAACTGACTCCGCAAGAGGCCACTGCAGCTGGGAACGGTGCCAGCCGCCCTCCCCTCATGGTGAGCATCGACCTCCAGCAGGCAGGCCGAGCTGACGGTCAGCTCGACCCCTGTCTGGCTGCCCCTGTCCCTGCCCTTGAGGCCCAACGCTGGCCTGAAGAACCAGCTAGTGGGCCAGCTGCTGTGGAGGGTTCTGACACAGTTTTGCGATTGAAACCAGATGGACGACCGGAAGTCATCAAGAACAGGGTCGATAAGCATGACAGCAGGAGAGAAGGTCGGGAATCCTCAAAGCACAGACATGATGAGAAGTCCTCAGACAGACGTGGAGAATTGCCCAAGTCGTCAAACAGGGACCGTGAGTCTGACAGGGATAGGAGGCATCGGAGTGAGACTGGCCGAGACAGGCGGTCCCCTGATTCTCGCTCCCGAAGCGATCGAGATAGGTCTGGCTTCAGGGCTTCCTCCACTGGAGACCCTGGTCGGAGCAGCAGTAGACAAGATGGTTCCAAACTCCCCTCGTCAGCTTCTGGTGCTAAACTTCCAGATTCTTTCCCTGCTCAGCTTCTGGGAGGGCATAGTGGCGCACTGAAGAACTTCCAGATCCCTAAGGTGATCTGGGCTGATCCAAAACAAATATCTACCCACCTACCAATCATTCAGCTGTCACTGCCTGCAATCTCACAAAACCAAATCATACCATTATACACTCTTTTGGTTTTAGTTTCCCATTTGTAAGCCTTTTTTTATTCTCGGTGTTGGTCTTTAATTTTCTTTAACACATTAACCACACTTAACTGTCTTTTAGAGTAGAAAAAGTAGAGGTAATTATTTTGTTTATCTTGTATGAATGAAAGCAAGCACATTTAAAGAAATCTTCCACTGCTGTTTTTTTGTGGGGGGATTGCATGCAAGTAAATCATTTCTGTAAGCACTTCACCTGGTTGAGTGTGACCCCTCTGCCAAAGGTTTTGTCCTTCCTGGCTAGTCCTCTGTTTGGTTATGTACTAGGCCTGACTTTCCTGTCCATCTTGACTGGCGATGCCAAAGAAAAAGGGCACAAAATGCTTCAATTTCTATGCTTAAATTATCCAGACATAATCAAACTATATATGCACTCTCTTCAGATTAGAAGTTCAAATGGTTGAAGTTCAAGAGCTCCCTGTGGTTAGGATAGAGGCGAGGCTAGACTTGGAGGTAGAGCTGGACAACACCAGTGGTTCTGTAGTGAATAGACATCTGGAAGTTCTTAGTAGTACTTAGCAATGATTTAGCTGGTAATTGACAGAGCATGTCTGTCTATGGTTGTGTAGGAAAGGCTGCCAGTGCAGTGTTCACTAAGAATTTATGACTGTCCTCACAACGGGTTGACTGTGAGGACAATCATGGGAAAAATCATGTTGTAAGAAATTTTATGCCCAGATTGTTGACATGACGTTGAAGATCAAGAGTGGTACGATGACTGAAATGATGTTAAAAATAGCTGGTTAGGTATTTAAATGTTATTCACTTACTAAGGATTTGTAGACTTGACAAAGCTTCTTAAATATATTCTTAATGTGAACAAAGGTTGCATCAATGAGCTGCTGCTCACTCCCACTTTTCACTTAGCACAATTAGCACAAATTACTTGTTGCACTGCAAGCGCAATACAAGTGGGAACATCCAAAATTGCATCCTAAGTTTTGGCTAGTCACTCCCAATTAGAAGTGGGACTGCACTGCAGTGTCGACAACACGATGTGTTCACTGTTTGTTCAACAAGTTAAGACCTGGATATTTTTGGAAAAACAGTGGAATATATCTTTGTGCTTTGCTATCAAAACACTGGAAACTAACATCAAAATCACCAATTTCATTTCAGTTTGAGTCATTATTCACACCTTATTTTCTGTTCTGAATGAAGCCCATGTTTTCTTTCTAATTGTGTGAAGTGTGGAACATATTGATTTTTGAACTTGACTATACTGGATGTTTTTTCTCACTCCTATCTTATTTTTTCCTCCCAGATCAATCGTGACAAGGAAGGCAGTGGATCGACTGAAAGTCATATGTGGGGCCAGCCAAAAGTTAAACTGGAGAGGCTGGGATTGGTGCAGGACTTGGAGAAGCGCCCCAAGCCTGTAGTGGTTCTAAAAAAGCTATCAGTTGACCAGATCCAGAGGATCATTCGGCACAGCAAGTCTGGAAAGAACCGACTCTCCTCAGGAAAGTCCGGCAAAAGTAAGAAGCTGTTTTTAAATTATATTTACAATGTGTTTTTTCACTCTATACCAGTGGTTCCCAAACTTTTTTTGCTAGGCCCCCCTTTATTTTACAAGAAAAATGTAAAGCGCTGCTCCCGACGAAGGGAAAGCCAATTCTGCAGGGGAGACCTACCTTGGCACTTGTGCAGGTGAAACCAAAGGGCAGATATGTTTCACCATATTTTTTCTAGTCTTTGGCTTAGAATGAAGTTGGTTTGGAAACATATTCACTTATGCTTCATCTCCTGCTTTGCGTTTCTGTGGGCGCCCCGCGCTAGCAGTGTCCAAGCGTTTTGTTTTCCCCCCCCCCTTTTCATATCGCGCCCCCCTACCATGGCTCTGCGCCCCCCCCTTAGGGGATGGGCCCCACACTTTGGGGAAAGTTTGCTCTATACAATGAAATTATTTTGCTAATAATTGTATAATATTATTGTCAAATTTTCAGGTGGTATGGACCCAGCAGTTTTGAAGGAGCTGCCCCCAGAGCTGCTGGCAGAGATCGAGTCTACCATGCCCTTATGTGAAAGGGTAAAGATGAACAAGAGGAAACGAAGCACAGTAAATGAGAGGCCCAAATATGCTGAGGTCAGCTCCGATGAAGACTATGACGCAACTGGAGAGTGTGAGTCAATTCATTCAATTCTAACTTATACCAAACTATTTTTTGCAGGTTCTTTTACTAGATGTGAGAATTTATTAATTTTTTTTAATTTAGCTTCTTTTTTCAGAGTTTAGGCCTTATTATTTTATGCTAAATCTCTACAGCTGCAAGGAAGCGGCAGCGCAGAGAGAAAGACAGAGCTTGGGAGTTCGAAGAGAGGGAGCGCAGAGGGTCAGGGGAACACCGGAAAAGTGGGCACCGAGACAGCCGCCGAGGATCAGGGAGCCGCTACCGAGACTCATCTGAGGAAGATTCGCCGCCTCCAAGCATGAGTGAAGGTCTGTAATTTAAGTGCTACAAATGGTCTTTGTTTCCCTTCTGAAACATGTGTAGTAGAAGAGATTATTATGCCTTTGTTGGGTGTTCAGAATTAAATCAAACTGCCATTTTTGATTGTGGAGTTGGGTGTTTACATGTTTAAATGCATAAAAACACCTTAATTTTGCTTAATAGTATCAGGTAAATCTGATATGTGAAAAACTTGACAGCAGATTTTTACAGTAGATTTTTTTTCTTGCACACCCCCTGAAAAAAAATGAAAAAAATTTTTTTCTCACACTTAGTTGCCAGAAAAATGAAGATGAAGGAGAAGCAGAAGAAACGGAAAGCTTATGAACCCAAGCTGACCCAAGAAGAACTGATGGACTCTTCTACATTCAAGAGGTTCTTGGCAAGCATTGACAACATACTGGAAAATCTGGAGGATGTGGATTTTACTACTATGGGTAAGTATCAGTACTGACTGTCAATGTGGGTATGTTGGTTTTCTTATATTTTATTAGAGTTTAGTCCTAATTTATTGGTTTATGTTTTCTAGCAGGAGACGATGATGAGATACCTCAGGAATTGCTGCTTGGTAAACACCAGCTGAATGAGCTGGGTAGCGAATCTGCCAAAATTAAGGCCATGGGCATCTCCAGCAGGGTACTATATTCTATTTATTCATAAAAAAACATCATTTGGGATGTTGTGGGTTTGTAATGGTTCTTCAGATGTAGATCTAAAAACCAGTGTCTGTTCTTACAGATCCCATCAGACAAGTTGGTGAAGCTTCTGAATATCCTTGAAAAGAATATCCAGGATGGGTCCAAGCTATCCACCATGATGAACCATGTGAGTGCCCTTCCTCCCTTTTCCTATTTTTCTTTATCTTTCAGCATTACTTAATATCTGGAGTATTTTTCTCCCTGCAGTGATGCACTGCGGAAATCTATATACAGAGACCATGAACAAAACATAATAATGCTGAAATAGCTGACAATCATAAAAAATACTCCAGATTTCTTCCTGAAATACATAATAGCCTTCCTCATTCTGACACTGGTTTATTGATGTTGAAAGTGTTCACATTCTTTACTTTTTAACCATAGGACCATGACGCTGAAGACGAGGAAAGACTTTGGAGAGATCTGATAATGGAGAGAGTCACAAAGTCTGCAGATGCCTGTCTGACAGCTCTGAACATTATGACCTCATCACACATGCCGAAGGCTGTCTACATAGAAGATGTCATAGAGCGGGTGCTGCAGTACACCAAGTTTCATCTTCAGAACACACTGTATCCACAGTACGATCCAGTCTACAGGGTGGACCCGCATGGAGGTACAGGAAGAGTTCTGCATTCATTTTTCTTTATTAACTTTAGAAACGCTTCATAAACTTAACATTAGTAGTAGACCAAATGATAAATAAGCCAGTGCCAGTTTGGCAAACTGAAATAGATGCTTGCTTTATGAAATCAGGAACATTTTTTTTTTCAGCTTGCAAAATTATAGTATTTCTTAATTTAAGATTTTTAATTTTCTTATTATGTTCATTATCTTTTAAAAAATTACTTCTGTTGTTTTTATAGGTGGCATGTTGAGCTCGAAGGCAAAGCGTGCAAAATGCTCCACGCACAAGCAGCGTGTCATAGTCATGTTATACAACAAAGTGTGTGACATTGTCAGCAACATCTCTGAGCTCCTAGAGATACAGTTGCTTACAGACACCACCATCCTCCAGGTAAACGCTAAGAGTGTTGCACTTAGTACATTAGTTTAAGTCAGGCATGCAGACATGCGTGATTTCTCATATTGTGCATGTCCCGTTCTTCCAGGTTTCTTCTATGGGAATCACTCCATTCTTTGTAGAGAATGTCAGTGAGCTTCAGCTGTGTGCCATTAAACTAGTTACAGCGGTACGTCTGCACAAAAATTCAGTGTTTATTTAAAAGCATCCTTTTAGGGCATTTGGTCCAGAATGTTATTTTGCAATTTTTATCTTTTTTACATTTTTTTTCCATATTCTGCTGTATACAGGTGTTCTCACGTTATGAGAAGCATCGGCAGCTGATCCTTGAGGAGATCTTTACCTCTTTGGCCAGACTGCCCACCAGCAAACGCTCCCTCAGGAATTTCAGGTAACCCATTTTCACACTAATTCACATAAATTTGAGGCTATTCAGAGTTGCCAGGTTAATGCATGAATTGAGAGCTTTGAGAATTGTCTGACCATGAATGTAGAAATAAAAATTGTTCAGATGTGTTGATGTTTTTTTTTTTTTACTGGATTGTGCAATGCTAGTAACTTGTGATTTATCCTGACCTTCTGTGTTTTAGGCTGAACAGTTCAGACCAGGATGGAGAACCGATGTACATCCAAATGGTAACAGCACTGGTTCTGCAGCTGATCCAGTGTGTGGTCCACCTACCCAGTGACAAAGATGTTTTTGAAGAGTATGACACCAAGGTAGGTGCACAAGCTGACATGAAAACCCATACAAACATCAGCAAATATAGTTTTATTCAATACAACATGCAGTCAGACACACCATTTGCTCAAGATTTTTTTTTTCTTTCTTCAGGTGGATCAGGACGTGTTGATAACAAACTCTTATGAGACGGCAATGAGAACTGCGCAAAACTTCCTCTCAGTCTTCCTTAAAAAGTAATTTCAGATTGTTTTCTTCCTATTTATACTTTTTGATGACACTGTTGAATGTTGCTAAGATCCCTTTTGTCATCAGTCAACATTGAGACAAACTAGGAACGTTTTGAAGTAGCTGTAACTCTATAGGATTTTCCAGATGTATTCTGCCAGCTTGTTCAGCCGTATTAAAACTTCTGTCTTAATTCTGATCGTTGGCTGTCTGACCTTGATTATAATTGTTACCATTAATCATTTCTCATTATGCTCTCAGAGCATAGTTTTTTTCCTGTTATTTATCCCCTTTGTTCCTTTTTTTGCCTCCCTCAGGTGTGGCAGCAAGCAGGGAGAAGAAGATTACCGTCCATTATTTGAGAACTTTGTCCAGGACCTACTTTCAACAGTGAACAAACCAGAATGGCCTGCTGCAGAGCTGCTGCTCAGTTTGCTTGGGAGACTGCTGGTTAGCATGACTAAGATCTTTCTTTAAACTGGAAATGCAAGTATTTTTCTCAGTGTTTCTGAGAACAGATGATCCAGATTAATAGCAAGAGATGACTTTGTTAAAAGTCATGGAGGCTCCAGGAAAGCAAATGTTCTTATTTTATACAATATTTTCAAAACATTTGTGTCACAGTTGATCAAACTTGACTTCTGTGGTTTATGAAAATCAACTTTATGACAGCAGTTTTTTTTCAGTTTGGCTTTTAAATGAGAGTGTTCTTGTGTTCATCCATTCCTGTGCCTTTTTCTCCTATTAGGTACACCAGTTCAGTAATAAGCAGACAGAGATGGCTCTGAGAGTAGCATCTCTAGACTATTTGGGCACAGTGGCTGCACGTCTGAGGAAGGATGCAGTGACAAGCAAGATGGACCAGAGATCAATTGATCGTATCGTACAAGAGGTAAAAGGACAGCTTTGAATTTAATGATTTAGGATACTGTTTTCTTATTTTTTATGGGGACAGAAATGAGTAAAATGCAGAAAATGTGTTCTTGCTTGATGATTTACATTCCTACCATTTGGCACAATAAATATATTTTCCCACTTATTCTTCCCCGTTTAAAGTCTCAAGGCAGCGATGAGACCCAACAGCTACAGAAGGCTCTGCTGGACTACTTGGAGGAGAACGCTGAGACAGATGCCTCACTGGTGGTGGGTATTTTCATTAGGTTGAATGTGGTGAACTCTTTAAGGTTTAGATATAAGTTTCACATTGCATTTGAACTGGCTTTTGAGGAATCTGTTGGAAACTACCATATTAATAAATCTTTCTTCTCTTAAATAAGAAGACATATCTTAAATGGTTTAAAACAGTATTTGCTCATGTTATCTCTGTGTGCAAATAAAAATGTTCCTTACTGCAAGTAATTATTTTCTTTGAATGCTATGAATGTAATACTGAGACCTGTTTTGCATTCTAGTTTGCTAGAAAGTTTTACATTGCTCAGTGGTTCCGCGATGCCACCACCGAGGCTGAAAAGTCCATGCGTAACCAGAATCCAAAGGACGAAGACTCTTCAGACGGTCCGCAACATGCCAAGGAGGTGGAAACTACCGGAGAAATTATGCAGCGTGCTGAGAAGCGCAAGAAGTTCTTGCGCAACATCATTAAGACCATGCCAGCTCATTTCACCACACTGAAGTAAGAATGTGCGATATATCAGCAGTGTGCTTTCTTTTATTTGCACAAATGCAGTTGTGTGACTGTGCAAGTCTGTAACCTGCTTCTCAACAGAATGAACTCTGACACTGTGGACTATGAAGATGCCTGTTTGATTGTGCGTTATTTGGCCTCTATGAGGCCGTTCGCCCAGAGCTTTGATATTTATTTAACACAGGTAAGAGTGTGATTTTCTTTTTAGCAAAAGCATTTCAATCCCCCCCCCCGAGAAACATAAACATTCTTTGTTCTTTACCAGATTTTACGAGTCCTTGGAGAAAGTGCCATCGCTGTAAGGACTAAAGCCATGAAATGTCTGTCTGAGGTCGTGGCTGTTGATCCCAGCATACTGGCAAGGGTATGTCTCTATCTCTGTTTATAGTAGCAAGTGCATTAATTGTTAACATTTTTTTTACTGCACATGATGCTGTCTTAACTTATATTCTTTGTATGGCTTTGCTCTTTCAAAATGTACTTCTTATTCTGCAGCATTCTGTTCAGAAGGTATCTTGTAATTCTTGTAGTTTGCTATATGCTGACTGATTGCTCTCTTTGTCTGCAGTCCGACATGCAGCGTGGTGTCCATGGTCGTTTAATGGACAACTCCACCAGTGTGAGAGAGGCAGCTGTAGAGCTGCTGGGCAAGTTTGTGCTCAGCAGACCCCAACTCACTGAGCAATATTACGACATGCTCATAGAGAGGATACTGGTAAGTTGTCTAGTCAGTCACTTATTCCTAGTTATGCTGTGGTTTGCATATAGGTGCTAAAGGCGCAAAAGCAAAAAACACAGCTGTGACTTCACATGCTAGGTCCATCGTGTGATGATGTCCACCACACCTTGAGTGTGACATTAGGATGCTGGGTTATAATAGCTAACATTTTTCAATTCTGTACCAATTGATTGATTTGGACATACGTGATGTTTTTCCATAGATAATGAGGAAATATAGCATTAGAATTATCATTACTATAATTATTTTAGCTTTTACACTGTTTTGGCATATTCATCATTGTACTGTGGGCTTTTAGGCTACGTCCACACGCAGATTTTTCTATGCGTTTGCACCTTTCATCCACACGTAAACGGCGTTTTCTGAGATTTTTAAAAACTCCGGCCAGGGTGAATATTTTTGAAAACTCAGTTTTTGCATTTATGTGTGGACGAGAAAAACGGAGAAAACGCAGCGTCAAAGGTGTGCGCCTTTTTTGACGTCACACTGTGCGCCACGTTATTGTTTCGGTGAAATGAATTTCTACAATACTGTTACTGTTAATTGTACTCTCTGCAGTGTTTAAATGCTTACATATACACACACAGTTACTGTCCCTCCACACATACGACTCGGTTCTATGCCCCATCTTTGTTTACTATTTCTAGACTTCTGATTGGCCAACATTTCTACACGGTTAGGAATATATCACCACCTGTTGCTTTGGCATGTTCCTAGCAGCGTTTTCCTTCATTTCTGCCTTTACGTGTGGACGGGATTATTTTTTAAAACGGAAAATCTCCGTTTTCAAAGATACCTGTGTACGTGTGGACGTAGCCTTAGTTGGTGTGTTTTTGCTTGGCCCTTCACTTGTGCTTTCATTGTTAAGCTGTCCCTAGCACCTGCAGGATGGTTTCTTACACAGATCAATACTAGTAATACTCATGTGTCTGTTGATGAACTGCATACATGTAAATATTGTGTTTTTCTCTGATTGCTGCACACTTCTTCTGGGCTAGTAATGCGGTTGTTGGCTTGTTTTGTGTTTGGTTGGGGTTTGTTTTGTTTTGTTTTGGAGGGGGGTACACCAAGTGTACATCAGAAATGTATTTGGAGAGTCCTAAAAAAATGGTTAATAGGGCAGTTTCGGGTTTTCTATTGCGTAAGCTATTTAAATCTGTTTTCCAGCAGCAGTTTAAGATTTTAGGATTAAAAAGAACACGTGACAACATGCTGTTAGTACTAAAATTCAGGTGAACTCAAAGTCTTTCTAGTTACTCTCTGTGCTTAGCATCTGGGAAGTGAACAGTTGAGATTGTTGTCCCTGTTGTCATGGAAATGTTCAAGTGGGTTCATGAGAAGTTCACTCTTCATTACAGTCTTATTCTGCCACCTGTGGGTGAAAAAATGCTACTACACCAAATGCATACATTTCTCTTTTCTCTTTTTAAAATTCATTTTAAAAAATTATACTTCAGTTTATTAATTTAATTGCTTTTTATTTTAGGACACTGGTATCAGTGTGAGAAAACGGGTGATCAAAATCCTCAGAGATATTTGTCTGGAGCAACCGACCTTCAGTAAGATTACTGAGATGTGCGTGAAGATGATCCGCAGGGTCAATGACGAGGAAGGAATTAAGGTATGGATCTGCTTACAGATGGTTGTTAAGACGTGGCTTCCATTCTTCATAGAATTCTTTGTAGATATTTATTATTTCATTTTTTTATTATTGCATTTCTTATTTATAGAAACTGGTGAATGAGACATTCCAGAAGCTGTGGTTTACTCCAACTCCAGCCCATGACAAAGAAACCATGACCAGGAAGATTCTCAACATCACTGATGTGGTACATTTAACTGAATTACCACTTTGTTGAATGATTTAAAATTATAAATGTAAAAAAACCCGTAGGGTGTCAGTTCTCAACCAGTAGTTGATGATTGCATATTATTAATCATTTCCTCTGATGTCTTTAGGTTGCAGCCTGTCGAGACACCGGCTATGATTGGTTTGAACAGCTTCTTCAAAATGTTAGCATTTGAGCTTCATTATATAATAGATATCTGTTTTGAGATCTGCTATTGTTTAAAACCTTATAAACATTTTTCTCCTTTCTTTAGCTCCTCAAATCTGAAGAGGACGCATCATATAAGCCAGCCGAAAAGGCTTGTGTTCAGCTCGTCGACAATCTGGTTGAACACATCCTTAAATACGAGGAGTCTCTTGCAGGTATGTTTGGATATATATTGGTTATATATTTAAATGTAAACGTATATCCTTGCCTAAGCATTGTACTTGTACTGTAATTTTGCATGTATTGTTAACTCCTTTTCCCTCTATAGAGAACAAGGGGGTGAACTCAACACGGCTAGTGGCTTGTATCACCACCTTGTACTTGTTCAGCAAGATCAGCGCCCAGCTTATGGTCAAACATGCTATGACCATGCAACCCTACCTGACGACAAAGTGTAATGTAAGTTGTTTCAAAATTACTAACGTTTTTTGTTCTTGAAGAGTTATTAATGTGATAATGTTTACTAGTATATACTATAACTTTATATTGTTGATTTGTAAAGATAATTCAGTTGTTAAGTTAATGATTCGATTGAAAGGGAGAAGGAGTACTTTCTTTGAGTTGATTTTTCCTAATATACTTTTATAACATTCATATTTTGTTTCCCCTGCAGACTGCCAATGACTTCATGGTTATCTGTAATGTGGCAAAGATTTTGGAGCTTGTGGTTCCTCTGATGGAGCACCCCAGTGCAACTTTCCTTGCAACCATTGAAGAAGACCTCATGAAGCTCATCATCAAATATGGCATGACGGTGCGTGGCAGCAGTGTTTTAACAAGTTTATATAAGTTTGCCCAATTTAAGTATATAAGCTGTACCCAGTTTTGTTAAAGAGGTAACATGATGGTTTATCTTCCTGTGTTCAGGTGGTCCAACACTGTGTGAGCTGTCTCGGAGCCGTTGTGAACAAAGTCACACACAACTATAAGTTTGTGTGGGCTTGCTTCAACAGATTCTATGGTGAGAGATGCTAATGCCTGGAGTAATAATGTTTGTGTTTTATAGGGATAGCATAGCTCTGCTGAAGTACCACATTAATCCATTCAAAAGCCAAAGAAATGTAACTATTTATATCCCACTGTTTCTTCAGAAGAGTGGGTTTAGTTTAGCCACAAGTTCTCCAAAAAACATTGCAGAAGGCCTATAAACTATAAAATTGCATTTTAAGCAGTCAGAGGTTGAATGGAATTTAAAAAATTCAATTCAAATGTTTTTTTCGTCCCCTCTTAGGTGCACTTAACAGGCTGAAGGTTCAGCATCAGGAGGACCCAAACGACACAAAGTTGGTAGCAAACAAGCCTTTCCTGCTGCGATCCCTCTTCACCGTGGGTGCCCTGGCCCGACACTTTGATTTTGATCTGGAAGAGTTCAAGGGCACCACCAAGGTAGGGTAGTAGTTAATGATTAATTATTGATTAGAAATGAACATTTCAAATGAAAACTGGGTCTAATTTTGGATTACAGCTTTACGTCCAGTTATCTTCTTCTTTGAGGATCTTGTCCACAACCACAATTGGCTATGATGAAGCAGCTCATTATGCAACTTTATGATTGCTGTTTTAAAAAATATGTATGAAAATGTCTGCAGTTTCGTAATTATGTGTTGACGTGTTGTCAAGGTTGTTATCAAGGAGAAAGTTCTTGAGCTGCTGCTATACTTCACCAAGCATGAAGATGAGGAGGTCAAGACCAAAGCCATCATTGGCTTAGGTAAGAACATAATGTTTTTTTAGTGTGATTAGACTTGACTTCAGGACCTACAGTGTCATTTTACCAGCTTATAGGACTATAATATAAAGACCAGAGATGAGCAAATGATTCCCTGGCCACAGCAGGTTGAGATCATATAGAAGGATGTGTCATTTACTTATTTTTACATGTATTTGATCTTTGTTATTCTTTTCACGCAGGTTTCCTTGTGATCATGCATCCCAGCCAGATGTTTATGCAGGAGGTGAAGTCTTTGTATAATGGCATCCTGGCTGACAGTGGCTCCTCAATTAACCTCAAAATTCAGATCCTCAAAAACCTCCAGACATACCTTCAGGAGGAAGACACGCGGATGCAGGAAGCAGACAGAGAATGTAAGTAGATTTGTTTTTTTAAACAGCTTTTAGACGTCACAGTGAATAATATGCTTGTTATAACATTTTGTCAATTCAAGTGATTTTATTACTTCACTATATAAAAATGAACATCGTCTAGAAGGGACAATCTGTATATTTTATGTTTTTTTTGTACTTGTAGGGAAGAAAATGTCCAAACAAGAGGATCTGAAGGAGATGGGAGACATCTCTTCGGGGATGAGCAGCTCCATTATGCAGCTTTATTTAAAGCAGGTGTTGGAGGCTTTCTTCCACACCCAATCCAGCGTACGTCACTTTGCTCTCAACGTCATAGCTCTCACGCTCAACCAGGGTCTCATCCATCCTGTTCAGGTAATTGAAAGCAAGAACTTGTCACGTGTCATTATTATATCACTATCAATAAATAATTGTTTGTGTTTGGTCTATTGATAGCACTTTTTTTCCTCAAAGTAATTTTTGTATGCAAGCATCTTAAAGCTAACCAATATTCATTAGTTTGTAGTTATTGTAAAATCACTAGTTACTTTCATTTTAATCTGTTTTCTCTTTTTTTCATGAACAGAAGTAAAATGCATATGCATGTGAACTTCACTGCTTTTATCCTGTCTGTGTAGTGTGTACCCTACCTCATTGCAATGGGAACAGACCCAGAGCCCAGCATGAGGAACAAAGCAGACCAGCAGCTGGTGGAGATTGACAAGAAGTACACAGGATTCATCCACGTGAGTTGGTGTTTTTCATTTTTTTCGCATTCCAGATTTAGGTCTTACCTTGTTACTTTTTGGGGGGTTTTTGTCTTCTTTTAACCCTCTTTACCTTTAGCACAAACAGCTGCAAAAAACAACCAGAATAACAGTAATACAGTATGGACAAGATGAGCCTTAGATTTATGTGACAAAAAAATCCATCCGTGCATTTTCTTAACCGCTTGTCCAGTTCAGGGTTTTGGGGTGCTAGAGCCTATCCAGGTGTGTCAGGGCGAAAGGCAGGGTACACCCTGTACAGATCACAACATTTATTCTACCCACTGCACCATTTAATGCCAGAACAGTTTCCAGTCTCTTGAGAGATCATGTTCTGGATCTTCTGCTGTAAAGAAGATCAAAAAACATAACATTGGTAAATGGCCTGTATTTATATAGCGCTTTACTAGTCCCTAAGGACCCCAAAGCGCTTTACATATCCAGTCATCCACCCATTCACGCACACATTCACACACTGGTGATGGCAAGCTACATTGTAGCCACAGCCACCCTGGGGCGCACTGACAGAGGCGAGGCTGCCGGACACTGGCGCCACCGGGCCCTCTGACCACCATCAGTAGGCAACGGGTGAAGTGTCTTGCCCAAGGACACAACGACCGAGACTGTCCAAGCCGGGGCTCGAACCGGCAACCTTCCGATTACAAGGCCAACTCCCAACTCTTGAGCCACGATCGCCACATTCAGGATTTTGGTTTAATCTAATGATAAATGTACCACAGCCATTCATTTATTCACTGTTCTTTTTAATAAAGTGAATGTACATGATACTTTTTTTAAAAGGAACATTATCAGTACAATAATTGTCCCAGTAGTTATAGAAATGCTGTGTTTCTAACACTCGTCACCCAATATATTTTATGACAGATGAAGGCAGTTGCTGGGATGAAGATGTCATACAGTTTGCAGCAGGCCATTAATTCATCTCGTAAATCCATCATAAGAGGATTCAGACAGGACGAGACCCACTCGGCACTCTGCTCCCACCTCTTCACTATGATCCGGGGGAACCGACAACACCGGAGGGCTTTTCTCATCTCGCTGCTGAACCTCTTTGATGACAGTGCTGTGAGTTAACCAGCATTCATCTTGGCACATGTTATGACTCCTTAGTGGCAAATGGTGTTTCCTAATTAACTGTATGCAATGTAAAAATATACTTTGAGTTCTTTGCTTTGTGGTAAGTGTAATAACAGGTGTGTTATGACAACTCTTAAGGTTAGAACTAGCCTGACATCATTATGCAAATGTAAATTAGTCTAGAAATGCCGCTGGTTACAACTAGATAGAATTACAACAAATCAGAACAACACAATGTGTACAATAATACACATATTAGGCCAAATGTAAAGAGAGAAAAGGGAATCCAGACAAATGAAAACATGAGCTTTCAGATTCCTCTGGTTGCTGAGCTTAGATAACACTGATCTTAAAGGAAGACCTTTTTATTAAGCGACAAATGCTGAAGTTCAGTCTACAATATTACATCTTTTCTGATTTCACTATACACAGTTAACTTTTTATGTATGAGCATTTGAACTCAAATTGGGTAATATTGCACTGTTATTTTGTACCAAGTGCTAACTTTTGATCAAGCTCCACATTTCTTTTCTTTCTGCAGAAGACGGACGTAAACATGCTCCTGTTTATCGCAGACAACCTTGCTTGTTTTCCATACCAGAGCCAGGAGGAGCCTCTCTTCATCATGCACCATATAGACATCACCCTGTCCGTCTCTGGCAGCAACTTGTTGCAAACCTTTAAAGAGGTGGGGAAGACCTGAGATTTATTCTTTTTTTTTTTTTTAAATCCAGAGAATTACACTGCTGGAACAAAAAAAAAATATTAATAGATTGTCCTTTCTGTCCAGCTTCTTCTAAAGGAACCAAGACGTAAAGAGAAAAAGGTCAAGAAAGAGTGGAAGAACACATCAGATGGAGAGGATGATGAGGAAAAGATGAACTGCGACTCTTGGAGGAGTGAAGATGCAGAGAACAGCAACGGTGAGGACAATGAAGACACTGACGACGATGTGGTACGACGGCCAAAAAAGACGAAAAAACCTGTTGCAAACTCGGAGAGCTCGGAGTCCGAGTCTGATCTGGAGGATTTGGATGTGGACGATGTGGAGAAAGTAATGAGGCTCCTCCCAGATAATCCCACAGGTCTCTTGGACTTTGCAAACGCAGTTCAGGGCATTCTGCTTCTGCTGGTGCTCAAACAGCATCTGAAAAACCAATATGGATTCTCTGACAGGTTAGTAATTGTGGATTGATTTAACAAACTCAGAACATCTGCCAAAATGGGACCTTGTGACTTCTACAACTGACCAAAAAATGTTTTGTCTTCCAACAGTAAAATCCAGAAATACTCTCCAACAGAGTCAGCCAAGGTGTACGACAAGGCAGTGAACAGAAAAGGCAACATTCACTTTCACCCACGACAAACCATCGACTTTATCTCCAACAACATGGCTCACGCCACACTGACAGATGGTGTAAAGAAGCAGATAGTCAAACAGTATCTAGATGTAAGTAACAAAGCTTAATCAGCCTGACTAAAGTGTTTTGAGTTCACTGGTTTATATTATTGTCTGTCCTCTAAGCAGTTACATACACGAGTTTAGTGTAGAATTTAATTATCACACAAAAATGTTTTTTAATAATTTTTTCTTACTTACTGAACTTACTAAAATATGAGTTTTGCCTTAAATTTGCGATTCAAACTAGAGATGGCACGATACCACATTTTATGTCTGATACCGATATTATAAATTTGGATATCTGCCGATACCGATATGAATCCGATATAGTGTATTTTTTAATCAATAAAACTGTTTGTTTTTTTTGTTTTTTTTAATATCTTGCTGCATAAGTTCATACTCAAGTTAAAAAAAACCAAACAAACCCTAAAGCTATTCTGTTACGGCTGTATGCAAAAAATACACTGCACCCAAAATATTTCATAGTTCAGCAATACTGATCGATCTAATAAACTTCAACCTACTCCATCCTCCCTATTCTGGTATTTTAAAGAGTACTTAGCAGAAATATTAAGCAACCTAAGTAAGAGTTGCCAACTCCCAGCAAAAAAAAAAAAAAAAAAAGGGAACCACCCCCCACCCTCGCGATGCCTAAACGACGTAATCAACTTTAATTTAATGCATGTGATAAAAAAAAATAAAGGCACAGAAATCAATTATTTTTCCACAATAATTAAGTAGATTCAACATCTTTCTTCAACAGAACTGCAGACTGCACAGATGGTACCTTCCCAAAGGAAAAAGTACTATAGCTTACTAGGGTATATTAGACTTAATAGTTACTATATACAGTAATGGACTTCTATACATTTTACATCAGATTAAAACTTTGGGTGTAAGATTCAGATAATTATTTAATAAAAGCTAGTCATTTTAAATTACAATAAGAAAGAAAAGTATTTCTTTGTGCCCCCCTTTTCCCCGTTAATGCCCTATCTGGCCCCCTGGCATAAGCTTGCTAGATCCGCCCCTGCACAGTTACCAGCCGTCAGCTGCGTAGAAAAGGATCCTGGTGTAGAAAGTAATATTAAATAAATTCTAACAACAGCTTATCAAGCTTAAATGTGCTGCTGTTGTTCAGCCACTGGTTTCCCCTTTCTGGTGCAAAGTCGGCCATAAACAAACAAGAGAGACGGGAGTTGTTACAGAAAAGCCGATCATTGATCAGTTTCATGATTGAAGTAGCAACAGGAGATGGAGAGAGAAGAGGCAGTCGCTCCATAAATCGGTTTTTAAGCTTAACGTGCGAATGCTTTACAAACAACTTACCCACTTGCTTTACTTCTCTCTGGGATCACTTTCTCGGAGATGAAATGCCGGCTTGGTAGCAAGGATCCAAATGCTCAATCAGACCGCTGACAGGTCTCGCACGCCACAGCCTCTCTATCACGTGATGCACACTGCTCCGACGTGCTATGGTTATGAGCTGAGTTACACCATGTCGCAAGTTTTGTGAGGTGCTTTCGTGATATTTAATGGATCGGATTAGATTTTTTATTTCTCACCGATATCCGGTTCAGTAATTTAGGTCCGTATCGGACCGATACCGATATGTAATACCGAATCGGTCCATCTCTAATTCAAACAGACTGCAGTGAATATGAGTTTTGCCCTTTATTCAATATTTGGTTTGTAGTGTTATAACTGCTGATTAGCCTGAAGCTTCGTCTCAAAGTTGGTTTCTTTTCTTTTTACTTTTCACAGTTCAAAGTTCTGATGGAACATCTGGACCCAGATGAAGAGGATGAGGAGGGGGAAGCATCTGCCAGTGCGAACATCAGAAACAAAGCCATAAATGCTCTATTGGGAGGCTCCGGCCCCCTGTCAGGACCGAGTCCGCGCAATCAGGCCGGACCAGAGACGGATGATGATGATAGTGATGGTGACGAGAGGACCCCAGGGGTGAGATAAATGGATACACACTCTTTTTGTAAAATGCTAATTAAAAGCAATTGAGGAAATTGAGGAAATTTCTTTAAAAAAAATTTTTTTTTTTGTTCTTTGCTCTCTACAGTCCTCTCGAAAGTCAAGGCGAGCAGGTGACTCCTCGGATCCTGGTCGGATGAGTGAGACAGTGGAGGTTATGGATGTGATTGCGCTTTGCTGCCCCAAATATAAAGACCGGCCGCAGATAGCTCGAGTCATCCAAAAGACCTCAAATGGGTACAGCATCCACTGGATGGCTGGTTCGTACTCGGGGCCCTGGGCAGAAGCCAAGAAACGTGATGGCCGAAAACTGGTGCCTTGGGTGGACACTATTAAGGAGTCGGACATCATTTACAAGAAGATTGCCTTGACCAGCAACCACAAACTGAGCAACAAAGTAGTACAGACTTTACGCTCACTGTATGCAGCACGGGAAGGAGGGGCTAGCTAATGGCTCCAATGTGGTGGGGTTTTTTGTTTTGTTTTTTTAATTTTTTTTTTTTTTTTTGGTTCTCCTGTTCCATTTCTACTTTATTATAAACCCTCCTCTTCACTGCTCCTGCTCCTTCTCCTCCTCCTCAACCTGCCACCTCCAACAACACAGCCAAACTTCACTGGATTCCTACCCTCCCTCCCTCCTTCCTCATTTTTGTAAGAAAACACGAGGGCAAGAATATTTGACACTACATACTTTTACATGAGTTATTCTTGCAAAAATGACACAAAACATAAGACTTATATTAGAGGGACTGCTCATGTTTCGTTTGTGTACAAGTTCAGAGGATAGAATCCTGAAGGCATTAAAGGAATAATACATCCCGATTATCCCTTAAAAGGCTATCAGAGACGAGACCTGGAGGGAAATGTTTTGTCGACATTGTTGTGGGAGCTCCTTCGCTGTTGTGCAGCAGATTCTAGTCGCTCATTTCTACTCCCACTGTATCATAGTTTAACACGACAAAAAATTAAAATGTTTATATCTCTGAAGACAAAAAAGCTGTAAAAAAAAAAGAATAAAACCTTAAGTGAATGTTGGAAATTAGTCTTTTTGATGTTCTTATTAAAGTGTTTTTGGAGTTTATTATACTACTAGCAACCGGATGGTTTTTTCCTTTTAGCTTTTAGATATTTGAGGAAAAAAACAGATGACAAAAAACAAACAAAAAAAACAAGAATTTTTATTTTTGTTCACTTTTATTTGTCCATGCTGTACAATGGCAGAGTCCTCTGAATATAATTTATTCTATTTCGAACTACGCATGCAGTATATGTGGCCTATTGCAGGAGGATATTTTGTAAATGTAGATTTTGTTGTATTAGGTCACCCTAGTAATAAGAGGAAAGGGGATTCATACCCTTTTGGTGGAACAAATACTGCAATAAATTTTCTACTTCTCTTTGTCACTTGTCTGCTCAAACTGTTGATCCAATCTGTTCATCTTGCAAAAGTGAAGAAAATCATTGGACGGATATGACTGAGAGAGTCTTTACATGATGTCAGATTATAGGATTTTTGTCCAAAGGATGATCATTTTATCACAGTTTTTCCTAAAGTGTGCATAAGGTGATTTATAGTATAGTTTTTGATTTTGCTGAATCATATTATACAAACCTGTCAGGCAACTTAAGTATTAGAGTCGAAAGTTGTCAGAGGACTTTTCTTATATTTTTTAGATCTCATCCTCATGTACAAATGAAGCATTTTTACATGCATATGAGAGTGCTGCTGTCCTTACATTTGATAAGCATATATACACTATTCCACCACATCCCAAAGGTACTCTGTGGATTAAGATTTTCTAACTGTAGGGGTCATTTGAGTGCAATGAACTCATGTTCAAGAAAGCAGTTCGAGATGATTTGGGTTTGTGACTTGGTGCATTATTTTGCTGAAAGTGGTAAACTGGTCATGAAGGGATGGACATGGTCTGCAGCGGTACTCATGTAGGCTGTGGTGTTTAAACCATGGTGGTAAAAACTGGCTCAAAGGGTGACAAGAAAATATACTATACACTATTACATTACCAGCATCCTGAACACTTGATAAAAGACAGGACAGCTCCATGCTTTCATGGGGTTTTTTTATCAGAAATTCTGACAACCAACTTTATCTATATAGTGCCAAATCACAACAACAGTCACCTCAATGCACTTTATATTGTAAGGAAAGTATCCTACAATAACATGGACAAAACTTCAACAATCAGATGACCCCACCTATGAGCAAGCACTTGGCAATGGTGGGAAGGAAAAACTACCTTTTAATGGGAAGAAACCTTTGGCAGAACCAGGCTCAAGGAGGTGCAGCTGTCTGCCAGACCACTCGGGGATGAGTGGAGGGGACACGAGAAACGGCACGCTATGGAAGAGAGTCAAGTCGTGTTGTAATCTATAATAACTACGTTTTTTAAATAAACGCAGAAAGTGAAATGCAGCGAGTAAAGAAGAAACACTCGATGCATCAGGGGAAGCCTAGGCCCTTTCCAATCTTCTGTTGTCCAATTGTATGCCCTTGGGAACTGTAACCCCCTTAGTATCCTGTTCTTAACTGATAGCAGTGGTACCTGGTGTTGTCTTCTGCTGTAGTGTGTAACCTATGCTGTATAGACTGTCTATACCAACAAGCTTGTAAATAGAAAAAAATAATATTGAGTTGAACTGAGTTCCGTTTGCCGCGATCCACAACAGTTCCGGTTTTTGTGTGGCTTCTTGGTAAAGTTGCTCTTCTGCATACATTTCTTGTAACAAGGCATTATTTGAGTTACTGTTGCCTTCATATCATGCCAAAGCAGTCTGGCCATTCTTTGACCTGTAATGAACTAGGCATTTTCTCTGCTGCTCACTGGATATTTTCTCTTTTTTGGATCATTCTCTGTAAACCCTACAGATGGTTTTGCGGGAAAATCCCAGCAGATCAGCTGTTTCTGAAACACGGAGCACCGTTTCTGGCACTATCAATCATGCCGTTCGGAGTCACTTAAAGCACCTTTCTTTCCCATTCTGATGCTTACTTTCAACTATAGTATGTCACCTTGAGCGTGTCTACATCTAAAATATCTAAAACCTGCAGGACAGACCTGGAGTTCCCCAATCCGATCGAATCCATAGACGCGGCATCAATCCGAGCGGAACTTTCTTGGACTAAATGGCTCTCCGTACTGCTGTGATGTCACCACCCTCCAGTATTTATATGGTTTTTTTGGCGGGGTGCGCAAATCTGCTCGGAAGTTCTGTTCATTTTGTAAACACAAGTGACAAAAAAATGGAGCGGTAAGTTAAACTTTGGCCAAGAAAATAAGTGCCAAACAACATTCTGACAAAATATAATGTTTCTGGGCACCTAAGCTAACGAAGTTCAAATCCATTTGCTGTCATTGTTTGCGGACGTTAGCGACCGTTAGTTTAAACGTTGTCGCAGCGGTTAAGTCAACAATGTTCACAACTATAACACTATTTATCGAGTAAAACACGACGTATTCGTGGTATTGGGTTAGGTCTAGTGAACTTCGACTATCTGAAATATTACAGAAGTTACGGCGCTAGTTAGCAAATAATGCTACTTCATTACGTTCCTGAAGTGTATGTCAACCTTAACGGAAAGTTGTCATTCATTTACAAATGTGGCCAACATCCTCTCCTTAATGGGCGGTGTTGTGTACTCGGCGAACAGTTGTGAATCACTGGAGTGTCTTTCATAAAACATGTTCCCATTTTGTGATACTTTCTCCAGTGTAAGGCTGAGTCGAGTCAAAGGTAACAGACCATCGGAGCAGTCGCTGCGAGTGCAAGACAGCAACAGGATGAGCTTGATGTATACGACGCCTCAGAGGTTTGTTTAAAGAAACTTGACCTGTAATAAATTCAGCTCTACAATTACACTACTTAGTTCACTCATCTATTTGATAAACAGCTGATTGTTGTAACCCAATGCTTTTAATAAGGGGTTGTCTCCACAACATTCAATTAACATGGCTTAATTTGGACCACACAGTCTGTTTAGAAATGCGTTGTGACAGACTGGGACTTACTGGTTTGGGTTATATGATATAATATTGATATTGTGATATTGTATACATGGGGTAAAGCAGGGATGGGGAAGTTGTATTTATTAACTCATGAAGAAAGATGGCTCACTAGGTATTAGCAAATTAATTATTCAAGTTTTTGTTTTTTTTCTTTTTTCTCAGTAAACAGCCTTCATTTGGAAAGCTCAACATACCAAAACCGCAGTCTGGGACCTCTGAAAGACGGACCAGTTTCTTTGGTCCGAGGTATATCTGAATTTTCCAAAACTCTGTTACACTGTTGCTACAAAATGACTACTTTTGTAAAATCCTCAGGTGATTGGGCTTAGATATTAGCTTAGATATTAGAAGTTTGAAAATAAAATGAAGATTACAAACGTTCCTAAAATAAGTAAAAAGTGGAATAAGTTAATTAACCCACTCAGGGTAAAATGACTGACGTATCTTAAATTTAAAAAATATATTTATGCTTTTTCATTAAAAAAAACAATTCTCTGCAATGCCTTGATTTAAGTGTGAATATATTGTAACTCCCTTTGTAAATTTAAAAAATAAAACTGCTCTTTGACATTTTAATAGGACTAGTGGAGTCGGCATGCCTCGCAACAGCACCATGTCAGGGTTTGGAGGAACTGAGAAGATAAAAGATGCTCGACCTCTACACGATAAGTCTTATATTCAGCAATGCATCAGGCAGCTGCACGAGGTAAAAACATAAACGGTGTCTGTGTAAAGTGGACTGTGAAATAAGGGACTGCAACATGCACCTTATTTCATTTAGCTGCTTAGCATTTTTACCACACCTCTGATGGATAACTTTACCACACAAGGGGTCTTAAATGATTGCAGAATAAATTTTAGTTTGTATTTTAACAGTGTATTTCTTTCATATGATCTAGTTCTTGACAGAGCAGGGTTACCCGGGCACTTTGTCATCCAAGACCCTCCAGTCTCCATCCACCAAGGAGTTTGTGAAGATGTTTGAATTCATCTACTGCCAGCTAGACCCAACCTTTGAGATGCCAAACTCAAAAGTTGAAGAGGAGGTTCCTGCTCTCTTTAAAACCTTGGGGTAAAATGTGTACTGTTAACAGCTGTTGTTGTTGTTGTTGTTGTTGTTGTTGTTAAACCCCCTCCCCGCACTTAAAAGAAAAAGTTAAAGGATATATTATGAAATATCTTGTCTCATTTTCTGTAGTTTAAGAAACTTTCCTGACTTGCTCTGTTTTGGCATCTTGTTTAAGGTACCCATTCGTTCTCTCCAAGTGTTCCATGTATTCTGTTGGAGCTCCCCATACCTGGCCTCAGGCTCTGGGGGCTCTCATGTGGCTTATTGATAATGTCAAGGTGAGAAATGACATTAAATCTTCAAGTACATTGGATCGTTATCGTTTAAAACAAAGTTCACATGCACTAAATATCAAATGCTCCACAAGAAAATGTGGAAGCTAAAGGTCAGCATGTTTTCTTTATTTTTAATGTGTTTCTGCATCAGATCAAGTGGAGTTTGAGCAAACAGGAGCTGCTGTTCAGTGACTTCAATGAAGGCGAAAATATTGAAGAAGGTTCTGAGTTTAACAAGGTACAGGAACTTTACAGTGTGAAAACTATGAAAAATAAAATAATGTATACTGACAGGTTAAGAAAGTGGTGTAAGCCCACTTTATATAGTTACTGGCACTGTACATTTTGTAGCCAATCATGTGTCGTGTCTGTGTTGTTCAGCAAAGCTAGTGTGATTATTATATTGTAAGTTTGTCTTAATGTTCTTTCTTCATATGTAGCTCTTCCTGGACTACACAGCTGAGACATATTCCAAGTTCATGCAAGGTGATGACACATTTGAGGAAGAAGATGAAGCATTCCTCGTTAAACTGAGTAAGAACAACATCTCTGTGTAAAATTATTCTCCATACAAAAGGAGGGAATTATGTAATTGTCTGTGGTTGTTTTTCTGTCTGTTTTTTAGCAGTCTGGTGCCCACAGTCGTCAAGATATTATTTTTAGATTTTGTAGATACCAATAATAGCTTGAGCTCTTTTATTTGAGTGAAAATTGGATAAAGGTCACACTAAATGATGTGAAAATTGGTAAAAATGTTATATTAACCACTCTTTATGGATCTTCTTTAAACTTCACAACATTATACTTGGCCTTGGGGGACATGAGTACTCAGGTTAGCTAAGCATTTGGCCTTGATTTTCCTGTTAACCCAGGTGGTATTCTTAATTCAGTGACATTTGTCTAGACTGCACCTACAAAAAGGCAAAAACTGTGTCTGATTTAATTTGCCTGTTATCCCCTTTAATGCACTGCACCAAGTGCTGTCTGAAAGGCTTTTAACGAGGATAGTGTTTGCTTGTGTTCACAGAGAAGCTTTACAACGTTGACGAGGCCCTGCTGGTCACGATGGAGGAGAAACACAGAATCCTTACTGATGAAGTTGAAAAACTGGAGAAGGAGAGTCAGACTGTAATAATTTTTCCTTTTTTTCCCAGTATTTTGTCTTTAGGCTGGAATGAATTGTGTACCCAGTTGTGTTGACGTGTTCTGTGTCCTCCTGAGCAGGACCGTCTTATGACGAAGAGGATGGAAAAGATGAAGCTGCAGGCAGATCTCAAGAAACTCCAGAGCTATCGTGCAAGCTTGGACTCTTTTAAAGACAACCTGGAGAAAAAAGACTCAGAACTGAATGTTGAGCTGGAGATTTCTAGTAAATAACACATTTGATCTAACCATGTTAGCAAGCCACATCTTTGGCAAAAAGCACTGGATTCTGTGATTATGCGATTATATCTGGATTAGTCAACTTAACAATGTTTGTCTTTAGAGTTACTTAAATTAAGCAAAGACTGCACAGTATTCAGGTTCAAAGTGGTAGATGGTTATTGAAGGTAAGATAAGAGTGGTGTGGTCAGTGGGAGTTACTGACTCCTGAATATTAAACATATAGTGAACATTTTTTGGGTATTGTTTTTAGTCAGCCACCTGGAAACTCTGAAACATGAGAGGAATGAACTGCAGCACCTCCTGCAAAATCAGAAGTTTACTCCAGCTGATGTTGAGAGGATCAACAGAGAGAAGAGGGAACTTCAGCAGACCATCTCCAGTCTCACCAAGTCTCTGGAGAACGCTGAGCAGCATAAGTGGAATGAAGAGATTGCACTGGCCAAAGTGAAAGAGAAGGTACTATTTACATCTTGTATATGTGCAAAGAGGGGCAGCTGTAGTCCTGTTTGGTTAGCTGGTTTTGAGTAAATGTTTACATTTTAGGAAAATATTATTTAGTGCATCTGTGTCAGTGTTCTACCCATTTTATAGTCTGGGTAGACTGTTGACATCAAACATTCATCATCATTTTAAAAACAGTATCTGTGTTTTTTATTTATTTATTTTTCTTCCTTTTCTTTTCCATCAACACCAATCGTCTGTGTTCCAGGCAGAGTTGAAGCTGGCAGAGTACCACAAGCTGGCACGTAAACTGAAGCTGATACCGATTTCTGCAGAGAACGCCTGTGGTCACGATTTCGAGATCCGGCCTTTTGAATGCGGAGCCGGCAGCATGGTTCAGTGTAAAACACAGATACAGGTGACTCCAGTTAAAATTCTGTTTACGCAGCTTTTTACAAGAGCAAATCTTAAGAAATTCACCAGACACAACTTACTTCCCACTAATTAAATATACTTCCATATTCAGGTTGTAGCTTTACATGATGGTGTTTCTGTGTAATTGTTCTGATCAGATGCAACTAAGAAAGTTGGTTGGAGATGTTGAGGAGGAGAACAGTCGATTAACCAACATGAAACTCAGTTTGGAGGAGTCTTGTGAACAGGTAACAAAAATTTGATAGTGCTGTATCATATCTGTTTCTGGTATTTGTGTAGTAGTCACATATTAACCTGTTTGCACGGCAGCACTTATAATTTGTGTTATTTTTGTCTGTTAGGTAAATTCTATCATCACGGATAAGACCAATGATCTGAAGCAGCTGAGAGAGCAGATCCGCAAGCTAGACGAACGATTGGAGGGAGAAAAGCAGGTATTGTCCCGTATTCTGCAACACGACAGTGAAAGTTTCCACTGAACAAAATTATACCCACGTTAATAAAATATAGCTTTGTAACTCCTAAAGAGCTATCAACGCTTCAAACTAATAAACCCATTCATAGTGGGGAAAAAAGACACTTTCTCCTAGGAGAGGGAGGAAATATTTTTTTCTTCTCCTGGGCAACAACCTAAGAAGAAAATGCACAGTAGTTTTTCATAAACATGTTGCCGTGTTGTATGTTTGTATAGGAGCTGGCCCGAGAAGAACAGGAATGGGCGGCAGAGATGGAGTCTGTGGAAAACCACCGTAAACTTCTCGAGAAGAAAGTTAATTATGGTTATGACGAGTCTGTGCAGCAGCTGAAAGCAGCACAGCAACAGTAAGCAATAACAATATATGTACCATATTTCCATTTCTTCAAGATTCTTCTTGCTATAGAGATTGACAGACCACGTGACTTTCGCGCATTGCTTTGTGGGTACCCGTGGCAACAAAATCAAAACACTGCATCAAGCGCTAGTATTTCCAGCACCGGTAATCATTAATTCTGCGGTTTTAATCCCTACTTGCATTTTATTTGGCCCCAAAACAGTTATCTACAAAACGACAGAGAACACGGCAGGTCAATACAAAGACAGACTTGACGAAAAGGCAAAAAAAAAAGTATGAGGAAAAAAATCAAAGGAGTGAAAGGGTCAGACCCATACAAGCATACAGAGTGGAGTAAGGATGTTAGCGTGCTGCCCAACTTTCATCACGCACATATTTATTATTATATGGTCCTAAGTTTTAGTGCATACACTCACAAAATGTTTACTAACTTCAGACCCCTGCAACAAAACACAAAGCCACAGTAAACAAAGCTACATCAACAATTATGTTACTACAAAACACTTACCTTTGTGGAAATGCTTGGAGCAGACTAACATGTGAGCTGGAGTGTTCTGGGACGTTATATTTGGTCTTTAAATGGCTGCAATCCAGGCCATCCGTCGGCTCTTTGTTACTTCGGAAACGTGGCTATTGTAGTTAATAATACAACACCTTCTTGCCATTTTTTTTTTTTAATTTTTTTTATTTTTTGTGTGTTTCTTTTTATGGCTGTGTGACTGTTTTCATGCCTGCGTGCGCTAGTACCGCTTGCCACTCACTCCCAGAATCCTTTGCTGTTTTACCCCTGAATGACGTCACATTTTCAATCTCTATATATTCAAAATCATCACAAGTAGTCCTGAAAATACAGATTCATCATTTAATGAAACAAAGGTGAACTTTATTGTGAATGATGTGTCTGTTTATTCCAGTTGATGAGATTTAAGACTTGTTTCTGTCACAAGGTACCACCTCGTGCTGCAGGAGACCAATGAAGAGAGGCGAACAGTCGCTAACAACCTGGCGTCTGTTTTTACCACAGCTGCCAACCACTTGTCAATTACAGAGGTAACGTTCCTACAGCTCTCTCTTGTTCTCCACAAGAGAGTGTCTCAGGACATGAGCTTAAATTTACACAAAGCTGTGAGTTTCTGACAGTACAAAACATTCATTTTACATCAAAGTAAAAGGCAAAAGCACTCTGATTTTAGGTTTCCCTGCCGTTCTTCCCCAGAAACATCACAGCTATAGGAGAGATTAGATTATACTTGAAGTGTTTGTGCCTTAAATTTATAACAATGGATAATACTAATACTGAACTTCAATTTGATTTGTACTAAATGCATAACAAAAAAAATGTACAACTACAAAGAATCTGTATAGAATAACTGAACTATCTAAATCTGTGTTTCTGAATTTATATTTTTGTAATACTTTTATATCTTACACGTGAATTATACTTCTGCATCAGATCTACATCATAACTTGCGGCATAACCGGAACCCCATTTTAGTCCTGCTACATAACCTGATGTGCACCTCCTGAAAAATGCAACTACATGTTGGGTCAACGCATACCTCAACCACTGCAATGGTGTGGAAGGTTTAGGTGTGGGTATATAAGTTTCCGGTTACCACGCAAGTTAGGATGTGCATTTCTGGCAGAAGTCTAAAGCTGTAGACCCCAATCACACAATTCTAGAGAGACCAGTCAGTGAACATCTGGCAACATGTGGCTAGAAAGGGAAAATGTGTGTTCCATAGCAGGTTGCCAGTGATTGCTGGAGTTTAATGGCTGTCCCAAGTCCCAGTCACACAAGCCTAGAGATCTGTGTGATCAGTGACCCCCTGGTACCCAGCAGAAAATGCTGACTTGTGTGGAAACACTTACATTATTTGCCAAATTGTAATGAAACTGAAAAGTGCAAACTGGCAATGGTGAATGTAGAAGAAGCTGCACATCGAGAAATGTGTTGCTTTCAGCTGTAATGCACAGCTTTTGCTTTGAAGATTAAATTCTTCATTTTTCAGTTTGCATCACTTTTTTTTTTTTAGGTTTTATTACAGCTTGGAGCATAAATAACAAGTTTTTGTGTATAAATTGGCATCTTCCATGCAAACTACAGGCAGTCACAGCAATCCACTGGGGGGGAAAAAAGCAGGTTTGTAGTGCAGCACCTTCTTTGCAACCAATTTCTGGAAATGGCCACTTGCAGGCATCGTTGAAAACACATTTTTCTATGGCAACGGGGGGGGTTGCCAGGGTTGCCGACCAGTTTCTAGGCCTGTATGGCTGAGGCCTTAATGTGAATCTGTAAAAAAAAAAAAATGCAGCAATATTTATGCTGCATATTACTTTGTACCCTCACCGCTGTCTCCTGTGCTTCCTCTACAACAGAAATGCCTGGAGGATCTGCACAGCAGAGTGCAGCGGATCTGCTCAAAGGCTGTTGAAGAAGACGAGGCTGCCATTCAGAAGCTCCAGGAAACTCTTAAGGACTTCATGTCCAAGGCAAAAAATGTATAAAGGTGGCATGAAGATGGAAAGCAGAGATGATTATAAGTGTTTGGATTTCCTGTTATTTGTATTTTCAGTGTTCAGATCTTAGGACAACAGAGAAATGGAGTTATTCATTTGGACTTGACAAACTTGACAAAGAATATAAAATGGGTTAACACATTTTTACAAATCTGAATGATTAAAAAAGATTCCAAGTTATTGGGGTTTTTTTTTTTGTTTTTGTTTTTGTTTTTTTGTTTTTTTTCAGTAGTTGTCCATGTTTGTGTATTACCATATGTTTGCGTGTTCTGTCTTTCTATATAAATGTTATGTACACAGCTTGATTGAAACCCCTAACTTTTCTTTATTATTGTAGTTTGTTTGTTGAGGGTTTTTTTTTTTTTTTTTTTTTTAAATTGAGTATTTTTAGATAATTATCACAGAACCTACCAAAAGGAGAAAAATGTCTTCCATCTCACTTGTAACACAGCCTGATCAGCATTCCAGACTGATCAGTTGTCTCACTTCATGTGTGACTGCATTGCGTTGTTTCCGGTCTCGCACATTGAGATAATGTCCTGTGTTATGATTGGCTATAATTTATCAAAGACAACCTGCTTGAGTCCCACAACAAAGTTGTAGCTCAAGAGATGTGATGATCTGTGAATGCATCCCTGCTGAAACTACAGAGCAGCAGCTAAAATAACAATTGACATTTTTAAATAGTTGGGATGGGGGGGGGGGTTACATAGATTTGCGATACTGCAAATAAACTTTTAGCTCTTAAGTTATATTTGATATAATAAAAGATGAAAATTGAAAAGAAATGTAGAGCTTGTCCTGTGCTGAATCTGTAATCGACATGTAGAATTTTAGTCCTCATTGCGATCATGTACCTCAGAACTTATGTTGTATTGAAGCCACTAGATGGCAGCACACACCAGCTGCTCAAATGTTTCAAGTTGCTTCTCGCCTGACTGAAAAAGGAGATCACTAAAACAATGATGATTTTATATAATGGTGGAAAAACTGAATTTATTACCTCCATATTCTAGTGCGCTTCAGAAACACTGACAGCAGATTTACTTTTGAGTTCTCTCTGTCTTTGTGTAAAGGCAATTTCTTCAATACAAATCTAAGTAATGTTAAGTCTATCGATTTTTTTTGGTTAATATGGATAAGATAAGGAAATGAGCATGCGTACTCTGTTTATTTGGATGCATTTCTATTTTACAAACCTTTTAAAGCGGTGAATTTCCAGTCAGATATCGGATCAGGAAATAATTAGTTAATGGACAAACATCAGGAATAGTTTCCATTTGTGTCAGACTCATTTATTCTATTTTTTACCGAGCACATTAATGTATTTAGGTTCCACATTATCAGCCAAAGCCAAAGCCAAAACTGACTGGATCATTAGTAAATGAAACGTTTGTTATTGAAGTGAGCATTTTCTGCTCTTCTGGCAGAAGCATTTATTGCAAATGCTGAAGCAAAGTTGGCAGTGAGGACACAAACAGGAAGTGGTACATATCTCTCTTCACTGCTTTCTCCAGAAATGGTCAGCATAGCTTAATGTACCTGTTTCCAATTACATACTTGGCATCCAAATATTACTTTTATTTTTTTTGCATCGATACTTAGTCCAGATATTAAATCCAGATACCCTGTGGCAATCTGCATACTTCAAACTGCAATTCTGGTTTACTTTAGGTTTTGAAAACACATTCTGAGGAGCTTAAAATCTTTTTCTATGGTGTAATATCGCTCGCGATCCAGGATTTGTCAAACTGTCTCAAAGCTTTAGCGTTTACAGACTCAAAGGATCCTTCTAAAATAAAGATGTCTGTTTTTCTGATTCACTCTCCCTTGCTGCACATGTTGGTGTTGATTTATGATTTCACACACGCACATCTTTTTCCAGTTCTCATGTTGTTGTGAAACCGAAGCTGCATGTGTTGTTCCTGGTTTGTGGGTGTCTTAGTGAAAAACTTTAATGGTTCTGTAGCTGCTGAAAAAAGGAGGTGGCATCTGTGTGTGTTACTTTTGGACTTGTTGCTCTAATTCTGAGTGATGGCTAGTTCATTAAACCAGCTGGTTAATTCAATATCATATGTTTGTCAATTCTTTGAGGTTTTTTTTTTTTTTTAAAACAAACCAACAACGGCTTAGCCTTTAAGATATAATGGTTTCCTGCTTTGCTTTTACATCTAGGTTTTGCACATCCTTGCAGTATAGTTATTATAGCTTAACCAATTTATCAAATATCTGCAAAAAAATCAGAAATTAAAACAATGGTTTGTTGCAATCGCCCAAAAAATTCGCCACCCTTTAACAGCACAGATGTCTGAAGTATCATCCACGGAATTTGGGGTGACGCCGAACCCTGAAACTCCACATCGTGTCAATACAGTAAAGTCAGAGGTGGGGTTTTTGTAGAAGGGAACGTTTGAAAACCTTCAGCACAGCAAGCGTGAGAGAAATGTTTTGGCAGATGTGATAAGAAGAGATGAGGTGATTGTGAGGGGCTCCATGGAGAGAGGGAATGAAAAATGTGATGGATAACTTCCACTGCTTGCAGAAACAATCCCAAACTGAGCGTGTGTGTGTGTGTTGGGTGGGGCGAGGTAGCGGAGAGAAAGTCACAGAGGCTTAATTCAACTAAACATGAAAGGCCTCGGTGTGTTTATCTGATCCCATACGGACAGGTGGCATCCATAAAAGCCATTTTACAGGACTCGTCTTAGCATGTGTGAGAGAATGAATGTCATGACTTGTGTATCTTTCTACCCCTGGAGGGATGTACGCGGTGGCCCAAATGTGTGTGCGTATGACTCGGCGCGTGGGAATTTGCGTGCTTCTCTCTCTGCAAAAACCTGTGCTCTGTGTTTGTTTTCATGCTTCTTTATGCGTTGTGTGGCGCTTTCGTGAGTATGCGTGTGCATCCATGTTTACTCCTTTACTGGCTGTGGCTCTCAGCCTGTGTCGACCTATTTTCTATCGTGGATTGTTGCAGTCAAAGATGCAAATCCCCCATGAATTCTTAATACACTGTATGCCCTGGCTCTCACACAGGGGAAGTCAATGTAACCTGGGTTGAGTGCTAAAGCTCAACACTGTCTGTCTCAGTGAGAGTGTGTTTGTGTCTAGCTCACAGGGCCTGTGATTTTGGGAGACATGTTAGAAGGATTGCATACGATGGTGTGGAAATACAAAGGTTATCCTGGTGTTTCCTATAGAAGGTGTGTGTTGTTACTTCGCAAGTCGTACAAGACTTCCAGCAGGTAATTCATCATACCAGAGACTTGGAGATGGAGCAGAGCACTGAGGTGTTAATGTGGAGTGTTATTAGGGGTTACTCTCATCCATCTGCCACTAGTATGATCTGTTCTACAGATGTGGGGAAATGGGTGCTGAGAAAAGGGGAAAAGAAAGAAAGAAGCATGCTCTGCCTTAAAACGCAGGCACACTCGCCCTTCTTTTCTTTCTCCCTGCTCCCTGTCAAAACACCATTGTTGTAGCTGAAATCTGTCTTCCTTAGACCTATATTATGACTAGCTCTGGCATTTTGATTTCTGTTCCAGCGGCTAATTGTCTCCAGATTTAGTAGACAAATCAACTTCTGCTATATATGTGTGGCAGACGCATGCAGTAGTGATGCAGAGGGGGAAGACAAACTTTACCTTCTATCTTCAGTTTCTAATAACAATAACACAACCAGTTTCAGAAATAATTACATGAGCTTTTGTTGGTGTGAAGTGTAGTGCGTGAGATAATTTCCTTTTACAAACTGCTTCTTTGAGCAGTTTTGTAATGTGCTTGAAATGCTGAAGGATATAAAGCAGGAGGGCCGTGGTTAAGGTTAGTTTATTCTTAGCATCCTGGAGAATGAGTAATGTCTTGTCTATGTGAATTTGAAATTAATTATAGACGGGAACTTACTGGCAGACACAGAAGTAATGTAGATTATGCTGCTTTGCGTACAAAATGTTTTTGGGCGGACAGGTGTGCTGCATTTTCATCTGGAGTGTAGTTTTCCAACTCTGGAAAACCTCTGGCCAATTTTTATTTGAAGTATTTCACTGTGCTGCTCCTAATTTGTCTGTGGTTTTTAACAAGATTTTTTTCATATTGTAGTTTCTATTGACTTGTATCCTTATTGCAAGTAATCACAGGGATGAAAATTATTTTCATCAAAGCACAGACACACACGCACACATACACGCGCTGTCATGTTTTCATATCTTAGTGGGGACATGTAATTGTCTAATTGACGTAATGCTTTCCCTATCTGCTTACCCTAACCCTAAAAATCAAAAATGAATGCCTAACCCTGACCCTTAGTCTAAACCTAACCATAACCTAATTGTAACCCTGACACTAAAACCACATTTTGAGTCTCAAAAATGTTTTCAAACTCGTGGCGGCAGGCATTTTGTCCCCATAAGGGTATCGCAAGTATACAAAGTATCGACCAGAATAGTCTAAAGCAGGGATGTCAAACAGAAGGTCCAGGGGCCAGAATTGGCCCAACAAACACTCCAATCTGGTCCAGTGGACGGCTCTAGAAAATGTGCGTACAACTTTTCCTACGCCCTTTCTGGGATAGTGTACCAGTTAAACACATCACAAACCTCAAATCTTGAGCATGACAGTGAGAGAATGGCAATGGGATCCATCATATCAGTCCAAAAGATTCATTTTGGGATGCGGTGGAGTGGGAGATTAACATCACGGATGTGTGATGCGTGATGCCATCATATTAATATCTCTGAGGAATGTTTCATACTTGTTGAGTTTAGCTCTGCTTCTCAAACAGTGAAAACTGTTACATAATTGCTCTCTGCTGTTGTGCTGGAGGACTTTGGCAAGTCAGAGAAAATGACCCTGGTGATATCATGTATTACACAGTAAAGCGTTGAGTTTGGAAGATGTGGGAATTTACCAGTCAGGGTGGATCTATTAAAAAGATGATGGGAACCGTAGATCCAGTGTTTTTGTAGGATGAGTCGTTGTATGGATTAAAACAGTTTTGTGATTCAACTACATTTATGGAAATGCGACGCAATCTTGCTGCTGTACCTGATTAACAAAACCTTTAACTAAGCTTGCTCTTCAACAGTGACGAAGTCTTTTATAGTTGGGTGAATGGTGGGTGGTGGGAGAGCTGTGTAGAGCAGCAGGGCTTCACTCAGCCTGTCATGATAGGAGGAGACGGCTCCATGTGCACGTGTGAGGGCGCTTCCTTCTTGTTACGGTTCTCTTGACGACAGCGTGGCGACAATACGGGAGCTTCCTGTGTGACTTGACTGTGTGACGACAGATCCCCGTGTGTTCAGCCTCAGTGTGAAGTGCTACAACCAGGATATCTTTCGTTGTATAATAGATTCAGTGAGTGACCAGCTTAGACGCAGCAGGTTTTTCCATTTAAGCTCGCTCATTATTCGACGTAGCCGGTCCTCAAATGTTTTCCTTTCGTGTCACAGCCATTTATCTACAGTGTCCACAGTATGGAAGCTCCACCGCAGATTTATCTACAAAAATAAGACAGAAAATGTTTCCCACAGTGATGCCAGAGTCATGCAGAGGAAAGAGAAGAACAGCTGCAAACCTTCGTGAACTTCACACCAAGTGCTGTTCTGCGTATCAGGATGTTAGGTCGTGTACTAAACATGATAGGATACAACATCATGTGTGTGTTTTCAACTTTTTCTGACTGTAGGTCTGGATGTTTTTAGTCAAAGCAAAAGCATAAGGCATACATAAAGCTTCTGGTGATTAAACAAAAAAATCAAAGAAGAGCAGGTGACACTTAGATATTCTGACTCTGGTGGTCAATGATATTCTGTGATTTCTGTGGGTCTACTGGGTCTGCTTTGGTCTGAGTGACACAAATGTCATCTTAAGTGAGGCTATATCCTTCTTAATTTGCATTTTTTATAGAAAACTACAACAGGAATAACTAGTTGGTTATGTGATATTGGTCATTTTCAACAAAGTGAATACTTCTCGCTCAGAAGCATGAATGCAAAAACTCAAAAAAGCCTTCCATAAAATCAGAATTTGGACAGTCTCTTCTCAACTACGATAAAAAACAGGAATTAAAATTATTTTTTGGCTTTACTTGAAGAAGCCAGTGGTTTTTTCCTGTCAGTGTGTGATGGAGTTGTTTTTTAGACCCTCGCTGCTGTTCTGTATGCCAGAATCAATGTTTTGTTTTCTCTTCTTGTACTATCATCTGAATATTTGCCTGCTTCGTAGTGACGTAAACCACTTTACTTCAAGGTACAGGGATAAAAAAGGGCTTTTACTGCATCTTTTCATCCACTATTTACACACTATGTGTGTGTATATGTATATATATCTGTAAATATATCTCTTGGTGTGTTACTGGGATTATACAACCAAGTACAACAAATTGTAAGGAAGGATTTGTGAGGATTTAGGAAGTTGTTGTTGAATTGGCATTCTCAAAATAAAGCCATTTTACCTTTGGCATTACTGTATCATGCAACCAAAGCAAATCAAAGCATGAATAATCATGTCATGTGATTATCTGTTATATTCATGTAGAGAAATGTATCGCTCATACAGACAGTTAGTCATCAGTCAGCGTGTGTCTCCGTTTGTGCGCGTGCCCATGATGAATGTCTGAGCGCTTGCATGTAGATTTTCATGTCAGAAGTTGACAGTGTGAGTGAATTACAGAGCGAGGGGGGCATGACAGATCAAATTTCCATCAGTTTTGTCTGACTCACTCAGGCCTGAATGGGGGTTATTAAGGCATTGTGAGGGGTCACAAGAAGGTCATTTGAGGCTATGAAAGGTTGTAAAGGGGCTGTGAGTCAGAGGTTTGAACTGCTGGCTCTCTGTGAGTCATTTTCTGGCTTAGTGGGATACATTTCAGGGTCCGCTCACCTCAGGGGGGGAAACAGATGTCTGTTAGGGGATCAGAGGCTTATAAATACTTGTGTAGGTATTTTTGGGATCTCACACACTAATGTTTGGTTTGGACTTGATCACAAGTTCTGTTATTAACAGTAGTATTTTTGGTATTTTAAAAAAAAGTCTACTCTCCATTCACGTGCTAAAGTGCAGTTTGTGCTCTGCACAAGCACATGTGTTTAACATGAAATGTATGCACAGCATTCAAATGTGCAAATAGGGTGATGTGAACATGTGATCATAATATTGTGAAGATATTTGAAACTATCCTTGTCTGCAAACTTTCTGCTACTAGTCAGTTTAGTAGAGGTTAACATTGTCATAAAAGGGTGACCATTAGGTCAAATATATATGAATATATATGTAATATGTACTCCATTTTAAATTTCATTTAAAAATGAATGCAAATGCAGTCCATATCGTTTTCTCTTTCCCTGATAAAGGACAAAATGAGGACACACTTGTGCAATGGCGGAAGAATGCTTGCTTGGTTGGGAAGCACATATTGTTTTAGCATCGTGATGAGCAGTAGATTTATGTAGGCACATATGGTCCAGTGGTACTGTATGTCAACTTTTGGCATGCTCTGCTGTTGTTTTTTCCATGTGCTTCAAGCTTAGAGTGTGGTTGTGGCTTTTGTTAGAAGAGAAGAGTACAGCTCATACATGTCTGTATTAGTACCGGTATGTTAGCCATCCATTATCTTAGTGATGAGCAGTTTAAGAAGATCAGTGGGAGGACATTTCTGCACCTAATAAGAGTGCTGTTTCGGCCCTGACTTGGTTTTAGGGTTAAGGTTATGTCTAGGCCAGTCTAAGGATGACATAAGGGGAAAAGGAATGCATTAGACCAATTAATTTCTTCCCAATTATAGCAACAAAAATGTGTATTTACAAGTGTATGTATGTATAAATCTTTCTGTTAAATATTAAATGCAACCTGTTTAATATGACAATGTCTCTACAAAGCAATCAAACACATGTTGCATTGATTTAGAAGGAAACTTCCCCTTCCTACCGTTGCATTTTGTAATTTTTCTTTACATGTTTCCAATAACTTTGAGCAAGCTGGGGACTTTTCAATGTGACTGATGCAAATTTGCAATTTTTTTTGAAATAATCAACTTTTCTTGTTATTTACATGCAATATATTTATGTTAGCTCTGGGCTTTATACCCAAGGTTTTGTATTTTTTGGAGCTCCTTGTTATGGTATTGACGGCGTGTTTCATCTTTAGTTCTTTCTGCTTTTGTTTTCTGGTTTCCGTTAGTGTTAGTATAGTTTTTATCTGGATCTGTTTATTAATTTAACCATCTTTGTATCCACCTGTGTCATGTTAAGTCTATATGTCTCTTTGTGATTCCTTGTTTAGTTGTTTCCTGTTTTATTTTGAAAGCAGTCGATTTATTAGGTTAATTGTCTTCTGCTGTCTTCTCACCTGTTTCCCTTCCGCTCCTTGTCTTGAGTGTATTATTGTCTGAGTCTCCTGGGGTTAGGGTTAGGGTTGTGGTTTGGACAATGATTTGGTTAACAATTAAAGGCGTTTGCAAGATTTTTAGTTTAAAATATTACAATCATTTTTTAACAAATCATCAAAGACACCAATGCATTTTTATGTTTGGTAAATCTCTACTGAATTTGACACATTAGCCATTTAGGGTCCACGTGTACCAGTTTAGGTTACCTGAAGATGTGACTTAAAGCCATTATTGTCGGAAGAAGTGTAGCTGTCCAGAGCAAATTTTTCTACCATAATTCAAACTTCACTCAAAGACAGGAGGTCACTGACTAAAAACTGAAGTTTTAAAAAAGAAACATGGTTAACAAGAAAATCCACGAGCTGGAGTTTGTTTCATCCCAGCATTGTCCTGTTGCGATGCTTCAGCTTGCTTGCTCACTGAGGACTCAAAGCCTGGTCCCAGCGGTAAGCTGAGATTCAGCAGATCAGCAATTTGTCATGCAGCATTGTGTAACAGAATTCGCTGATAGTAGTCACAAGCAGTGCTTGATCTTGTGTCCAGATGCTGTACAAACTACAATAAAAGGCTAACCTAGAAAAAAGTAAAATAGTTCAAGAAATATCCAGAAAGAAAACACAGTAACTTAGATTGTTACATTTGTTTTAACACTCATTAATTGTGTCAAATCAGTTTCCTATTAAGTATGATGCTTTGACAAAAATATTTAGCAGTTCTTATTCTGTGTTAGTGTATTACATTATTTTACTGAAGTAGAGTGGATTGCTTTCATAAAGGTTAATCCAAGATTAACAAAATGAACAATCCATCACCCATTACAGACACAAATAGACTGACTTCAGTGGCTAAATGGATTCATCTCTAGTTCTTTCTTTTTAAGCTGAACAAAAAATTAAATAATTTTTCCTTAATGCCCATTTAACAAATTGCAACAACTTATTATTCTTATTTAGAAATTATACCTGAGTTACAAAGGCTGAAAAAATCATACATCCTCACTGCAGATCTTTTGCATACCACCGAGGTGTTTATGGAGGAAACGAGAGGTTCCTCCCTTTAACATCAGGGATATACAGACACGGAGAGAAGTGTAATGTGGATTTACACTCACGTACACAGGAGGCAGCGAAGACACCAGGCCAGGTTTTGCATCTATTCTCAGGGCAATAAAAAGTACCAGAAAACAGAGGAACAGAGAGAAGAACTGGGAGGGCAAGCAGAGATGTGGGAGGTCGTGAAGGATGGAAGGATGGAGGGATAGTGAGAAGTGGGGAAGGGATAAAGGGAGGTCTGCTGCTTCCTCATGAGGGAGGATGAATGGTAAGTTGGGGTCTGGTTTGCCTCCTGGGTTTTTAGACACACACACACACACACACACACACACACACACACACACACACACACACACACACACACACACACACACACTAGTGTGTTTACAAAGGAGAG
>NW_024582379.1:1792141-1807104 GCF_018398535.1 Haplochromis burtoni
TCTGTACCTCAGTGTAGCAGAGGTGCTCCAGGGCCACATGTGTAAACGATGAGAGGAATGCACCACTGATGTATTGACATTGTGTGTTATGGACATTTTGTAACATTCATAACCTTTATGACCCTGAAGGGAACAGCTGTAGCATGTTGTCATGTGACGTCTAAGTTCATGTTTTATTTTATGTGACACACGGCGCCTCGTGGATGGAGGAAACAACATTAAAGGCCTGCAAATTTAATTATTTTGTAAAAAATATACACATGTATATCATGGTTGTTTAAAGTTAGCGTTTGATGTTGTTTTTCGTGATTCTCATCTTTACAGATTTAAAAGGTTTTGAGCCAACCGCAAAATCAGATAAAGAAGTTATGAATGTGTTATTTGTCAATCTTGAACAATAAATCCAAATCTAAAAACACTGTATAAGTTGGGAAGGAGTTCACTTTCTGAACCTTAGAAACAGCAGTTGACTTTTTTATATAATATCACGTGATCTTCTGCAGAATCAAAACTTTCTAATGAAAGAAACAGATGTACTTGAAAATATATGTTTAATATACTGAACACAGTCAAGGTCAAGGGTCAAGACTGAACTGCAGACTGTATATCAAAGAGGGACATTGTGACATCAAGCACCCGCCCCATTTGAAGGCACGCTGAACATTTCGTGACAGTGTGGGGAGTCTGTGGTTGATATGCTTTTATTCCCATGTGAAGCACTTTGAAATAACTTCCTGTTTTAAAAAGTGCTATATAAATACATTTTACTTACTACTATTTACAAAATTTTCTACAGTTTTGCAACCGGACATGATGGTCAAGATTGGATCTGTCTATGAAACTAAGAAGCGCTCCATCTGCATTGGCTAATGACTTATGATTGACAGGTCACTAGCCAATATGCATGCCCTATCGGACCCTAATAATGACCAAAACTTGCAAAATAAACTTCATCTTGCATTCAGCGTGACTTCCTACTAGCAACTGAGCCCATGGGGTCATCATGAAAGTGTTTATTGAGGTCACAGAGAACTAGAGCTGAGCACTGTTTTCCCATGAACTTCGATATAACTGGAAGTCTTTTTGCAGTGCCCCCTTCTGCCCACTAAAAAGAATGGAGGTTTTAAGGTACTTTCAAATGAGTGCCACTTTTCAGATGCAGAAGCACAGGCAGCTGAAAAGATGGATGTAGATACCGTTGGTTTTTGAAGTCTCAAGAAGAGCCTTATCAGCGCCAACTTCATGAAGTCTGACCTTGAAATCGCATGCTCATTAACTTGTGACTGCTAAGTCATTATAACCCAGATAATGATCCTTTCTAAAACATAGTATGACCAATTTAAAAAATAGATGTAACATTTTATTCAGTATGACCTGAAATTAGGGGCGGAGCCAAAAATTGCTGTAGGAGTGTGTTTTTAGAGTCTAAGCCAGAGAACCGTCGTCTCATAGACTTCTATAAGACCTGAAATATTTTTGCACTAACAGGTACAGAAACCTGGTGACCATTTAAAAACTACACGTGTGAGGCACTTAAAGCATGGCTTAAGTCCACCTCCGTCTTTTATTTACAGTCTTTGGGATCAACTTCTAATGGTTTCTTTAAGCATGTCGTCAAAATGTTAAAAATAGAAACTTGTCCTTCTATATTGCTGAAACTAATTTCTTTAATTGTCATGTATTCATCGTGGAACAGTAAAGCAGAGATTCAAAAGGCCGCTATGTTAAAACGCCCAACTTAACGGCAGCTGTAAACATGTTTTTTGCCTGGTGAAATAATTGGTTTTGGTCTTAATAGCTTTGTGATTTTAGATACACAACTCACTCATTTAGATGGTGCTCAGGACCTGACCACGTGGTTTTCCACTAGCTTCTACTGATTTGGTACAGTGCTAAATTATTGCTACACTTTGTTAACCCAGGCAAGCTAAAATGAATGTAGATCCGAGCTCTACCTTCTTGCTGAAATATGGTCATGTCTGTCTCTGTGTTGTCTTCCCAAAAAATTCCTGTTTTAGAACAGGGGTCGGTGATTAATTAATTGTGTTACATCTAATCTTTTGAGGAGATTATAGCATTTTATAAAGAAATTAAATTAATACTGACCAGAATAGATTTCAGCTTATTAGTGCGGCCCTCCACAACAGTCCCAGTTACTCATGTGACCCCTTGGGAAAATTAATTTCCCACTCCTGATTAAGAATACACATTTCATTGTAAGTAATTTCCAGCTGGTCAAAAAAAAAAAAAAATCAAATGTAACATCTTTGCTGGTGTGTATCTTTGGCAGTGGTCTGTCTGTCACATCAGCTCAGCAGCTGCCTCTTTGCTTGATGTAGTGTGTCACATCGGAGCAGACAGTTTCCACTCCAGCAGGGCTACTGTTTGCTCTGCCTGTGAGCTGTTTCTTACCCTTACACTCTAACAAATACAGAGGCCGACAAGAGAATCACGTCATTAAACAGCCTGTCTACAAATCTTCAGCTGTGCCTTCTCGAGGTGACAGCATTCATTCAGAAAAGGGTTTGCGCACATGAGATCCCGAAAGCACTTCAGTGAAAGCAAAACGGAGAAGGTAAAATGTTGTAAAGGATTTGCTGAAATGTCTTTAGAAAAAGACTGTTAAGCTGGGGAACACAATAGCTCAGAGGGCTTAATGATTTATGGTCTTTGATCACAAATGTAATTGATTTCTTTCTTTATTTTTGTGGTTTCCTCGTATAGTCCACAGATAAGTATGTGTAAATGCCATCACCCCATCAGTGGCGCCTAACTGACCAAATATGAATTGCTCAATAAAATATGATGCATGAAAAACCTAAGGAAGCATGTTTTACTGTATAATGATCCAATTTTCCCTTTAAAATATTACAAATGGCACTTTTTAAAAAAAGAAAGAGAGCAAAATTATTTAACTAATATGCCAGAGATGTAGACACATGCACTTTGAGGCATAGATGCATGCACACACAGAGCAGGTGTAAAGGACATTCTCTGGTTACACCTGAATATTTAACTATCTGAACTAACACCTCTCACACAGCAACACGCAGGTGATAGTGTTGCATTCACACCTCTCATCACTTCATATTGCAGGGCATCAAGTCATGTTTAAAGCTATAATATTTGCTTAAGATCAAATGATTCAGACGTATAAAGACTATTAAATGAAATTCATATCTATGTTTTTTTAATGCATTCTACCACCGACGTTACAGAGTTAGAAGCTGGTGCTGTCTCCCTCTTGTTGGCAATTGGCTGAAACAGTGCATGTTCCATCTGCAGTTCACTGCAGTGATGACTGATAACACGTGTCTCAGTGTGTGTGGTAACAGTGATGAGTGGGGAGTCTGTGGTTGGTGGTCCAGACTGTAGGTTTGATGATAAGCCAACTGATGATCGGTGCAGTCCGGTTACAGCTCCAAGTTAATTCCCTCCGCCTCTGCTTTGTGTTTCAGCCAATCCAGTGATGCACAGCAGTGTTTAAACAGCACTGACAGGGTGGCAGGCCTGTTTCTTGTATCAGAAAAAAATACGAGTGATTTAGTTTTTTGATATACTTTGTACTGTCTATTTTGATATAGCAGAACTTTGGCACCAAAACTCCAGCCCTCTCTTCCTCCCTTTGTGTTTTCACTTGTGAAGCAAGAACTTCTCATTAAAAGACTCATGAAAGCTACTTTCATGAGTCTTCAGTGGCGAGTAAAAAAAAGAAATCTTGGAGCTTCTTTTGATCTAAAACAACAGGGTGAGACAGCATCAGTATTGTGTTGTCATAATACATCCTGAATTGGTAGCTGTATTATTTTCATCTATGATGACTCGCCTTTCTCTTTCTGTGGTTGTCTTTGCAATTGTCTTGTCACGTAGCCTGAGTCATTCTGACAGATTCCAGAGCGGTGGCACAAAGAGCTTCTTTTAGTTTGACAGATTTCTCATGAAGACCCCAGACATGCTTCATCGAACCATGATTACATTCAGGTTATCATCTGTATCTTTTCTCATGCCAGCTAGCCCAATACTGACTAACAAGACTCTGCCCACAATTGCTTCCTCTTGTAAACAACAATAAACAAGATGAGGAGGGAATATGTGCTTCCAATTTCTTATAAAGTAAATCTTTAAGGAAATTGGAAGGTTTGAGGCTGAGATGCAAGATGTTTTTTGGTTTATTTACAGAAAAAAGCAATTTCAAAAAAATCAAAAACTACCAGGGTGAAAATTGTTAGCCCGCCTGATGCTAATAGTCTGTTGCATACCCTTTTTACTGGATAACAGCCTGCAGTTGTTTGCTATGGTTTCAACGAGTCTCACACACATCTCCTGAATAATCCCAGCCCATTCTTCTATTCTCCTCCAGATGTAATGATCTTCTGACACGGACCTTTGTCTTTAGTTCATCCAACAGATTTTCAGTGGGAGTTAATTCAAGGCTTTGTGCAGGCCAATCAGTAACGTTCACTCTGGTCTTCTGAAGGTAATTCTTCACCAGCGTCTTGTTGGAAGAGGAAACAATGACCCAGACCCAATTTTGCTGCTGACTGCTCTATTTTACATCCACCATTGTGTATCACAGTGTTTTAATATATTCACTGGTCATTTCATTAGGTATAAAATGATATAATGCTGGTACAGGGTTTGACACTCTTCCTATAAGCTAATCTTTAAGTGACCCACCCTGACTGGTAAGTTCCCAGACATGTAAAATCACCAGGATTTTTCTTAGAACATAACAAAGTTTTCCAGACCAGAGAACAGTGATCAAGTATATAAGTGGTGCCTTAGTTTATAGTTAGTTATCACTTCTTAAGTTACAGCTTGTTAGTACTGGGTTGGACCTCCTTTTGCCTCCAGAGCTGCTTTAATTCTTCCCAGCATAGACTGCTATAGGATTATAGGCTTATAGGATATTAATTTATAAATCCGTCTTTTAATTTTTCAAAAATATATATGCATATATGTTTTATGCTCTTCAAAACCCCACAATATGTTATTTTGCAGTCAAGTTTTAAGACATCATCAGGAGGTTGGATGGTCGAAATTTGCTTTGAAAAGTGGAAGCTAACCCAAATATAAAAATAAAAAGAATTTCTAAATTACAAAAATGGTTTTATTTGTTCAAATTTTCAAGCTCAGAGCCTCGGGGATTTCGCTCGCACTCACCCAGTGACTAGGTCTTTTGCTTTTTGTCAACAGAAGTAGTCTGGAGAAAAACTTCACATTTGGATATGCCAGGTTTCCTATGAGCCAGGATATTTTAATGTTTTTTACAGCAGTGAACAAATGGGTGAACAGTACAGAAAAGAGGTCTCATGTATGAAAACTATGTCAACACTTGTAGCTCTGCCAGCATTTAGCACCTGTTTGGAACACCGCCCCTTTAAGCATTAACACTTGTGTTGTATTACACTCGAGCGGAACATTATCCCTCATTACAATCTCCTCTAACACCATGAACAAAAGAACAGAACACTGGCCTGACTATAATGACACTGCCTGCTAGGTGTCATTTGGCTCTAATGGTTTCCTCTGTTGTCTACGACTATAGCACTTGTTATTTATACTTTCCATAGTGCAGCTAGAACAGGTTGCTGTTGCCATCTTTCAGGGTTACATTTAATTGCGCACATTTTCTTCATATTGTCCATCAAACTATATTTTATTATAGTGTTTGGCAACCCGAATGGTAGCTACTACAAATATTTATACACAAGGCTTTTTGAGTGCAACTTGTTCATGTGTGGCTTGGACACTAAAATAATTCAAAGTAGACATAATGACTGGAAAGTGACTCATTCTGTTTACTCTTCAGATCTTAATATTGCATAACTGGCTTAGTAGAAAAATTACTAGTTGCCAGTTTTTTAAATATATGGTGATTTGTATACATTTGTTAGTTCAAAGGACAAATGGAGGGGACAAAAACGCCTTCATTACTTCACGATTTGACCTGTCGTCCTCATTTTGGGCTCCATAGTCTTATTTTTGTACTCTGTTACAGTAGCTTTGGTTAATTCACATTTAAGTAATCCTTACTTCTTCTATACTGGGCCTCGGTGCAGACTATCAATTCATCCTGTCTGAAACAAGCTATTTTAGCTCATCTTGCTTAAAGGGCACCTCTACTTTAACCCAACCTTGTTTCTGATTGGATGCCTCTTGCAAACAGAATGTTTGAACAGTAGACAGGTGCAGTTCACAGCGAGACCTATAACCATTATAAAGGACATCTCTTCTCTTTGACATCTTGTCTCCAAAGCAAAACAGTGGAGCTACACATGTCTGCCTCTAAAATTCTAATCAAAGCAGCTCTGAGCATTTCTGCTGTAGGGCATGATTTTTCACACAGAATCACATAATGGTATTTATGGATGAATACGACACTTAAAAAATGAAAAAACTGAATCTGTAAGCTGGCGTATGCCCTGTAGCTTTTGAATGAGGTCGCACTGACCCAAAGTTCAGGAGAGGAAGGACTGTGAAATGTGAGATAAGAGGAGTGGATCAGATAGCAGCCACACACATTAGTTAAACATCTCCCTTCTCATGTTCTCCAATCCCCACATCCTCGTCCTCATTACTGTCTTCTCTGGATATTTCCCAAATTTTTAATAGTCTTTCCTTTCTTTTCCAACATACACTTCAGCTCTAAGCTCGCTGCTTATTCTTCCATGCTATTTTGCTCATGTTGTAAGATCTTTTGACACCCCCCGCCACTTTGATCCATCTTCTTTTCATCACTCCCTGTCAGTCCCACCTTCCTTTTATCCCTGTACTATAGGTATTGTACTATCTTGTCTCTCTTGTGTTTATTGTTTCTTCTCGTCATTTGATAACATCGGATTCTGTTCATCTTTTATTATTTATTTAAGAACCAAGGCCCAATGCTCAATTGCTCCTGTCTTAGGTAAAAAGGGACTAAAACAAGATTTATATGAAAGCATTCTGGGATCAAATTGCAAATCAGAATGTTTTTCTAAACTTTCTGAAGGTTGGACAGACTTAAAACAGTATGCTGTTGTCTTCTAAGCTCATTAACAAAGGAATGGGGTCATTTTTCTCCTTTTTTCATTACAGAATACAGTACACTGTAAAAATGCATTTATTAACATTAAAAATAAGACAATTTGAGCACACATACTCTAGAACGTATAGCTGCATGTTTGTTTTTGAGGTGAGCAATTTTGGTTTAATTCAGCTGAGAGGAGGAACGAGCTCTAACCATGACAAGAAAATGCTTTCGCGTAGATTCAATCAGGAAACAGTCAAATGAGCTACTTGTACAAAGGCAGAAAAACCTTTAAAGCTTCCCTTGGGGAGTTTTTGATGAATTGAAAACACAACAGCGTGATGTTTATGAGAACAGGTCTGCATTCTGTTTGTATCGTGCACACACGCACGACACAAACAGATGCCGTACAGCTTCCTACATATTTAAGATGCTCTGCTGATCAGTGGGAGTAACAGAAGTAAAGAAGCAGGAGTAGAAAGGACGAAGACAAATAAGCCTAGAAGCTAGTGAACATGGATGTAAACAATGTTAGACTCGAAATGTGTGCTGGCTCATTTGCGAGACCTCAAAGACACCCACACTGTGTTGTGGTGAGAAACCCTGGATGCACTCCTAACATTGTCAAGACAACTCAACGGGGTACCTTTAAGATTAGATACTGATGCGTAAAAGATGGTATTGCAGTGTACTGCTTTTATATCAAAATAAATCATATTTGATTTAAATCTTTGGCACACTCCCATAGATCTGATCACAGTAATAAATAACATTTATTCATTAAAAAAACAAATAAATATCAATAACTTAATATATTCAAGATTTCATAAATACATCTCATATGTGTGACGTTTTGTGTAACTTATGTGCTGTACAGTAGACAGAGTGAGTTGGCTGAATGTGTGACTGTGACTGAGTATAGATGGGAATATCAAATCCCACATAGCCAAGCTGTAGGCTGTAAAGGAAGTCATAGAAGCTGTAACCGTGCCGAGGTAACTCTTAAAAGTAATTTCTCTGGGGTGAAAACTTGTGTAATGCCACTTCCTGTTTATTTACTCCTATACTGCTAAATCCAAGTCATAAATCACCACATGCCAAAAAGCTTCTGTGAGTGAAATCAAAACAAAAGAAAAAAACACTTAACATTATACCACTATAGAGTGGGAGTATAAAAAGTTAAAATTACACAAAGCCTGACAAGTTGCACTCCCTACACGCAGCCACATCTTCTGGCGGAGTGCTTCCTCACGGTGTGGTAAACCAGGCTGTCGTCCAGAAACGAGAGATCGTCGTCGAACGCTATTGGCCGACAGCAAGCCTGAGGGGGAACGTCTTTGGCGGGAAGCCTCCTGTTGTGAATGAGGTTGTAAAGGATTTTGTCGTAGTTTGTCTCTGACTTTCTGCACGGTCCTGAGCAGTACCTGAATATCATTTCCTCACTGGAGCGGTAGCCCAGACCGAGGTCAGACACGTTGAGGTGGATCTGTTTTAGCACGCAGCCCTGTCCTCTACCACCGCCTCTAATCTTCCCACCTGCGCCAGCACCTCTAGATCCCCCTTCTCTTCTGTTACTGTTTCGCTGGCTTGTCCTTTTCCTCTTTCTCCTTCTATGTCGGGTCCTGCTGTCAAAGTTATCTTTGGAGGGGGAAGAGATGGGGGCGGCAGCGGCGGTGGTGCTGGTGGTGGAGGTAGATGAGGACACAGTGAGCGAGGAGGAGCGACGCATTCTACTGATGGTTACTTTGATGAAGTTCACCACATCTTCAAACTCATTTGGGAGGGGCTCCTCAGTGGTGTCTGAAACCAATTAAGAGACATGCATAAGGCTGGACAGAACACACTGTTTCACTTCTACACACCCCACTGGCTATTGAACACATGCAGTGCTGTGTCACTAAACTACACATGCACATCTTTAAATGATACAGAGGTCTCTTCTGTGGAGGAAATACTGATGGGGTGGATTTAGGTGTCTTACGAATGGGTCCCATTGTCACCAGACGCTTTTACGTTTAAGTGGGATTAAACAATGAAGACAACACAGCTACTATGTAGCCTCGTGGCACAAGTTACTAGATGGAAAATGAATTTCTGATTATTACCACTTGAAGTTATTCTTCTGAGGGGAAAAAAGAGAGGCATTCATCTGCCAATAAACTGAGTATGATGAGACGTGTAACTGCAAAGGTTTTAAGACCATGATCAATCTGAATCAAAGATGTAATTCGTTCAGCATAAAATAAAATAAATTTTAAGTATAAGCAGCTTAAATGGTGACCACTTACACATGTTTTCTATTTGTTGTTAGGTTTGCCAATTTTTGATTTTTTTTTCTCTTTCTGGTGGACACATCACCATCATCTTTAAGCAATTCACACAAATCTCATTGCAAATGACTTATCGGGTTTGCGCACTTTCGCTACCCTCACATTTATCTCCTCCAGCCAGCGTTTCGTCCCTGTTTGCGGTATCCGCGCGGCTCATGCTCGTGGAAGAAACAGACAGGCCGATCTGAACGGGCGGGAGCTCGGGGGGACTCTCGGCGACGCGCCCTCTCCTCTTGGTGGACGTGGGCTGCTGCGGGCTCTGGAGCAGCGGGCTGGCGTAAACGGCACTCAGCAGTATCAAACAAGTGGTTAGACTATCCCATAACTTCATTGTCCACTTCAGTCCGACAGTAGGACATGGCGCGATGCAAAATCAACAGGTATCATCTGGCAAAAGCGCTCCACGGACGTGTAATAGTTAGACTCATCAGAGCTACTGCCAGTCCAAATGGTGGTAATCGACCGTGCGCACTGCAAACTGCACGCAATCACTCACATGCCAGCTGGACAGCGAAACGCAATGTGGCGCAACATTCAGGGCACAGACGCGCAAACGCAAATCAGCGGCTCCTCTCTGAAGTTGACTCCAAAACGGGTCCAACAACACTTTAACGATGAAAACCTTTTTTTTTTCAGTCCTTCACTGTTTTCATTCAACACAGTTCCTGCTGCTGACTTCGGGCCATCTCTCTCACCATCAATCCTGACTGAGCTGCGAGGAAAAGCGAGAGAGCTGGGGAGTGCTGGTGACGTGCGACGGTCCATCCTCTGCTTCTTCCTGTCTCCACCCCATGCATGGGAACTATGCAGAAGGATGGAGGCCACAGACAAGACAGAAGCTGAAGTGTGGAGTTGGTGAGAGTTAAAGAGTTATATCACCAAGGAAATCCAGAAATGTGCCTCAGATGGGCGGGAGAAGTTCCATTCTTTCCGAACCAGAATCCCCATCCTGCTTTTCGACTTGGGTTGATATTGGACGGAAAACATTTTTCCAATTAGCCAGTCAAAACAGATCGAATAGATTGTGTCGCTCCTGATGAAGACCATGTGCTTGAAATCCCACAGTTCTCCACTTAATGTACTTCAGTGCTATTTAACTTCTAGAAGTTGATGTGACAACCCTTAGGCCAAGCATAACTGCGCCAGTAATTTCTTGCGTAAACCCTTTTCTCTCCCACATTAAGAGCTAAAATATGTCATTTTTAATCACGTTATGTCCGAGGAAAACTGTAGATTTCTCTTCCCATTTGTTCCTTTGTTGGTTTGTTTAAGGCAGATATTAAGAACTAATGGTCCAGTAGTCCAAAAGAACAGTTAAAAAAAAAAGTCAAACATGTATGATTAGTAATTTTGTTTATAATTAATGCAGACATGTGTGGATAAGCTAAGTGAGTGGAGTAAGTGGGTCAGGTTGCCTCCTCCACACTTCAGTGAAAATGCGGATAAGAGAAAGTCGGTTTTCATATCTGTTAGTTTGTTAGCTTATCCTTTTGAACATTATTATTAAGTGCATAAGGAACAGGGAGTTGATGAAAATCAGAATGATATCCAGTGACTTGATCTGAGAGCTTTATATGTGACGTGAAACACTCCGTGAAGCACTCAGACAGCTGTGATGCTTAAAAGCTCTTTAGTAAGGATAAATGTATAACGTAAACTGCATTTTCTTATATGATTCAAAGTCCAGATTGAAAAAAAAAATTGTAAAATTATAATGGGGTCAATAAATGCTTTAGTTGGATTCAAACAGCAATCCTTTGGCTCAAGTAACCTTAGAGGGTGTGTGTTTTATTGTCATGGCTTACATTTTAAAGCAAATCTGCTTTGTTTCTTCACTATCATGCATAAGAACATGATGCTTAGAATATAAATTGCAGCCTTATTGTTCAGTTTCTCAGGTTTTTTTTTTAATAATCATTGCAGATAAATTGTAATCCCCTGGTTTGGTACACACAAGGTTTTTCCAAAAGAACATCTTTCCATTTCCTCCATCCCAGGTAGGCCTTATAGTTTACAGCGGCCCATGAACAAGGCTGATGTGAAATACACTTATCCGAAGCAGCATATGCAGATGTGTAAACATGCGTACGGGTCCGTGCACCCTTGAACTGTAGTGTTTCATGATGAATCATGTCTGTGTCAGTGTATGCCTGCGACAGCCACATTGTATTGTAATCACTGGACTACAGTGAACATGCAAAAGCGATTTGAGCATCTGAGTATGCAGTAACTGTAAAGTCATGCACAATAACAGTCTTCTTCCACTCGTGTTTTTAGAAGTTAGCCTACTAATTACTCAGAAGAGGCTTCCCTTTCCACTGACTTGCTCACTTAAATACCCTGTCCTCAAGCAATTACGCTCATGCCAAGCAACAAATACATCAAACAGATGTTCATTTCCCTTCTTGAAAGGCATGGGGGCTGCTTGGGAGCTGCTCTGTACTCAAATCTGTCAGCCATTTTGAGAGTTTAGTTCCACTCACATGCAATAAGCTAATTGTGCCGTGTCATTCCACCCATCATTGCTGGCCGAGGTGAAACTGAGGCCCCAAAATAGCTCGTGATAGCAAAACTTGTTTTAAGTAAGAAGATATTATATTAATGTACTTAGATTTAAAATTTTAAGAAAAGACAGTAATATACTGGATAAAGGCATGTGTTGCTGTCTTAATGACCATTGTTTTCAGCTCAGTTTAGTTGTATAAGTTGAACTAATTCATGTCTCCTATATCAGTTTCTCTTCATAGGTTCCCTGTTGAATCCAGAATTGAATTTAAAATCCTTCTCTTCACATACAAATCAAATAGTATCATATCGCCCTAAGAGAGCCTGCAGCTTGCTTGTGGTTCCTTTGATATTTCAAAGTACAATAGGAGGTAGAGCCTTCAGGTTTCAGGCCCCTCTTCCGTGGAACCAGCTCCCAGGTTGGAACTGGGAGATGGACACCTCTCTGCTTTTAAGATTAGACTTAAAACACAGATAAAGCATATAGTTCGGGCCGGATCAGATGACTTTCTAACACAATAGGTCTTTTATTCTGTCTCTCTCCCCTCAATCTGCTGGAGGTTTCTTCCTGTTTAAACGGTGTTTTTCTTTCCCACTGCCACCAAGTCCTTGCTCATAGGAGTCATCTGATTGTGGGGGTTTCCTCTTTACCTTACAGTATAAAGCACTCTGAGCTGACAGTTGTGATTTTTTGCTATAGAAATGAAATTGAATTGAAAACAATATTGACTTACATCCCATTTAATGTAATCCATCCATCCATCCATCCATCCATCCATCCATCCATCCATCCATCCATCCATCCATCCATCTACTTCTGCTTAACCAGGGCTGGGTCACAGGGGCAGCAGCGTAAGCAAAGAAGCCCAGACCTCCCTCTCCCGTGCCACCTCCTCCAGCCTTTCCGGTGGAACACCAAGGCGTTAGCTGAGAAATATCCTCCTCCGGGTGGGACATACCCTGAACACCTCACCAAGGAGGCATCCTTATCAGATGCCTGAACCACCTCACCTGGCTCCTTTTGATGTGGATAAGCAGCGGCTCAACTCTGAGCCCCAGATGGCTAAACTCCTCACCCTATCTCTAATGGAGAAAGCAGTCAAACTTCGGGAAAAGCTCATTTTCACTGCTTGTATCCGCAATCTCTTCTGCCCAAAGTTCCTGACCATCGCTGAAAGTGGGGATGTAGACTGACCAGTAAATTAAGAGCTTTGCTTTTACACTCAGCTCTCTCTTCACCACGATGAACCGCTATAGCGTCCACATCACTGCAGCTACTGCACCAATCTGTCTGTTTGTGAACAAGACCCCGAGCTATTTAAACTTCTCCACTTGGGGCAGGAACTTGTCACTGATAGGGCACTCCACCTTTTCCAGCTGACGGCCTCAGACTTGGAGGTGCTGATTGTCATTCCTGCTGCTTTACACTCGACTGTGAACTGCTCCAGTGTGAGGAGGAGGCTGTCACCAGATGAAGCCAGAGATGAGTGTCTGAGACCACCTAATTGAAAGCCTTCTGCCAATTGGCTACGATAAAAATTATGAAGAGATTGGTGACAAAAGGCAGCCCTGGCGGAGTCCAACACCTATCAGAAATGAGTTATTGCCCTGTGGACTAAGCTCTTGCAAAGGTTGTATGAGGATTGTATGGCCCGTAGCAACAGGCCAGACACCCCAACTCCTCTGACAGGACACCCAGAGGGACACGGTCGAATGCCTTGTCCAAGTATCTCCAAATATAGACTGATATATGTAAGCTTGTTTCTGTCTCAAAAGAAGAAAACAGGCCATGCATAAGTCAAAATTTCACGTTGTCTTAAAATTTCAAGTTATTTTCTTAATTTTGGGTCATTTTCTCAAGAATTGAGTTAGTTGAAAATGAGATCCCTAACTCTACTTTCTTTTTTAGGCAATTTACTTTACTGATTTAGGATACATGCTGGTGCAGAATCATTATTTAATTAGAGAATTACTATCTCTAAGATTGACAGGTGGACAGGAAGTTGTCCTTCAATCTGTTTTTATGCATTTACAAGTAGTTTATTCTCCCACTTAAACAAAAGTTGTTGTTTTTTTTTTGTTATAGCAGAGTTCTGTATCTTGTAACAAATACAAGATACTATTTGGTTATGTGTAAACATAACCAAATAGTATCTTGTAACAAATACAAGATACTATTTGGTTATGTGTAAACATAACCAAATAGTTTTTAGTGCCTAGACCTAAACAAGCAATGCGTAAAAAACAAATTAAAAAAAAGTGAAAAGTGAAAAGCAAAAAAAAGCACAATGCCCCCAAAACAGCTGACAAACAAACTCTACTAGGACCTCTAAGATCTCCTAACACTGACTTTTTAGATATTTGAAGGAACTCTCCTGTCACTCTAGGTGCAGCCAGTGGCATCAGAACCAAAGGACACCCTGTGTGTATCATTGTGACACCAACAGCATCTGACAGAACAGCTGTATCAGACACACTGTGACTGAAATATTTCATTAGCTATTTAATGAATTTTGGTAAACATATCCACGAGGACCAGATAATATTGGCTTGTGCTGTTGGTGAGCCCCATATTTCATCTAGCTCAAAACAATTTTTTTCCTAACATCTCCAGCATCAGCATTTTGTGTTTGTAGTTAATGTTAGCATGCTAGCACACTAAGATGAGGTGTGGATGATGCAGTGGTCACTCTGTTGAACTTCCTTTATCGCCATCTTGATGGCGCCAAAGCTCATGCTCGGCTTTTATTTATCGATTTTTCTTCTGCTTTTAATACTATCCAGCCACATCTTTTAGTGGACAAGCTTCTTAACCAATTTAAACTTAATTTTAATCTCATTGGTTGGATCTTAGACTTCTTAACTGGTAGATCACAGTGTGTGAGAATAAACGGCTGTTTTTCCAAACAGCTGAACTCTTCCACTGGCTCACCACAAGGTTGTTGTCTCTCTCCTCTTTTGTATATTTTGTACACTAATGACTGTCGCAGCACACAGGCCAATAGGCATTTCATCAAATACGCAGATGACACAGTCATTGTAAGCCTACTTCATGGTGAAGAGGATTCCCATGGGCCTGTTGTGGAGGAGTTTGTTTCATGGTGTGATCAGTCCTTCTT
>NW_024582379.1:1807239-1824153 GCF_018398535.1 Haplochromis burtoni
CATTGCACTTTTTTTGATGGAAAATCTAGGTTGTTTTATCAGGTTTATATTATATTATAGTATTTTTTTAATGAGTGTACGTGATGTGTTGGTTGTATGTTTGTTGTTCGTTTTGACATACTGCGAATCAATTTCCCGTCAGGGACAATAAAGTTACCATTGACCATTGATGATGTCTTACATGCTAAATATCAGCATCTTGCTCTGCTTGTGTAACAATGTTAGCATGCTTACATTACCTATGGGTTTAACGTGCTATTTAAAGTTAAAGTTTAGACTCACATAGTTGCCAACACTCATGTTTTATACATGTAAGGTAGATATACACTGATGGGCCAGGTTGTGTAGTTTCTTATTGCTAATGTATTCATGAGCATCCTTTAAACTCAATAAATGAGAGACGACCACTTCACTTTTCTTTCTCTTTATTTTGGAGATCACCATTAGACATTTCCACAAATAAAAAAATGAATAAATAAATCAATAAAACCGTACATCAGACATGTCATTGATCGAGTATTATGCAAATATATTTCAAGTTAAACTACACACTTTTGTTCTTCAAAACCAGCTCACCAGTTCTGTTAAATGTTTAGATTTCAGGTCAGCACAGAGAAGGAAAAGCTAAAAACACTTCAATTTTCACACTGAACACACTTCTGCACACTGATGAACAAACATCAGACACAACAACCACGTCAAAGTTAATTCAGTCTGCTGAATTAAACCTTTATTTTTTCACAAAATAGCCCGTGAATGAATGTAGCCCATAATTATCTTGCACTTATAGGAAGATTATAGAGGACTTTAATATTTCAAAGGACGTGCTACATTAGAGCTTGTTGGCCCATCCGAAATACAAACAAACAAAAAAACTTTCCCTGCTGGTGATGTTACATCTACTTGTACATTTGTGTGGTGTGTAAATCATTGAATAGGTTGTAAGAAGCACCCCCTTGGTGAGCCATTGCAGTGTTTAGAGAGTAATCTACACCATATGTAGTTCGGTGCTGCTGCAGCCTCGGGCTGCGAGCGATCAGACTACGGGAGCTGTGAATGTGGATGCTGTCTGCTGAGCTGAACCGCAGGGACTTGGCTCAGAAATGTTAAAGTAAGGTCAGTAACAGTTATTATGCTTAAGCAAATAAACCATTTACTCTGTAATTGTCTCCAGTTTTGTGACTGTGAGTTATTGTGAAATTGTTGTTTGCTGCAAAACCCAAACGTCTGACTGCATTTTGGAAGTTGGAATTTCAAGTACAGATATGAACCGGTGGAACAATGAACCCAGATGTTCTGGTTCTTTACACACTTGCATGCAGGAGTCTGATCCTGCCACTAGTGGACACTGTAAATCACTGCTATCCACATTAAATATGGTACACAATGTGCAAGTTTACAGCATATTTGTAAAACCCACACTTTGAGTATTCTCTTCTTTTCTTTGTTTTTTAATTATGATTTCCTGAAACATCTCGCAGACTCCTGAACGATCTCCTTTTCTGAAACACAAACAAACAAGCAAAAATCATATTCTGTTGTTGTAAAAATACAAGTAGTGTAATATAGTTCACCAAAAAAAAAAAAAAAAATCAAAAGTATATGCCTGATTAATTTTCCTACACATTTTTAATAAAACATGGCAATAAAACAATGCTTCAACAAGTGTAACTGATATAAATATGTAAAGGTGGATGATGACAGCACCCAGAGGTGTTGGGGAACTTAAAACTTTGTTTCTATTCAAAACCAAACTGAAATTAATTTGTATTGACATTTTAATGATCTTCATGGTGTGGTGAGAAAGAACCAATTAGTTCCTCTAAAACACGTCACGGTCTTTTGACTTCAGGGCAGCCTACTGTTTTTCTCATTAAGCTCCGCAATTTTCTAAACCACCAGTCTGGTTGATTTGCTTCTACAGATTAAAATGAAGAGTACGAAAAATAATTTCTTGGAACAAGGCTAATGTTAAGGCTATCTCGTCTCTTGTCTGTCATAGTCTGAGTCAGCCTGGTGAGAAAGAGAAAACTTACCTTGTTGATTAGTTAATATATTCATTAGGTTATTAACAAAACATTAATTGATTGATGACAGTACTGAAAAATCTATGGCTTTGTTAGTGGCTGCTGCTGTTTTATTCTCATTTCTGTCTCTCTAACTCGGTGTTTTCCTGTGTATTTGCATTTGCCCAGGAGATGGAACCATTGAGTTCCTCACTGGGCCAAACAAAGTGAAACCTCACTATCCTCCCCAAGCTTGGTGATAGGCGTTTTAGGCTTTAATGGCAATGTACAGTATAACTAACAAGTAGTTTGAAACTTTTATACTGATTTATAATGTCACAACTCGAAACCTCCTTTGGATTTTGCCTATAATTTCACTTCTTTCAGGACTGAACTAAATTGTGATCCTTGAGCCTCATTATGCAGACACCAGACTTTATTGCAGTTCAGCTTATTTTTTGCTGTTTACAAGCTCTACATATCCCAACTGCCAACCCTGACACTGGTTAGGTTTGAAAAGAAGCTTTTGAATCATCTAAATTAAACTTTTTTTTTTTACTATGTCACAATGGAAATATAGTGCAGAGAATTAAGATTTCATTGATAATATTCCCACACAACCATAGGGTTCACAAAGAATTGCCCAAAACAGAGAAAATCTACAGTTCTATGTGCAAAACCTTGTTGATGTCAGAGGTTACAGGGGAACGGTCAGACTGCTTTAGAAGACACATGTGGACAACTTAAAAGAAAAGGCATTAACTCAGCTTAGATTATGGATTATTAGAGTGTGTATTATTTGGAGGCCTGTGATTCAGACTCGAAGCATAATCAGTGATAAACTACATATTATGAAGGGAAATATGCACAGAATAAAGACCTGTTAACTCGTCAGAGTGTATATGTTGTTCTGATTGTGTTACAGAGCCACAACTTCGCTCATTAGAACCGAAGAAGCTTCTGAGATGAGAGGAAGTCCAGTTGCTTTTCTCTCCGAGCTCCTTAGATTACCATCACCTGGATGACTGAGACCCTACAAAGACATTCCTTTAAAAGGACTGCCACTGCTAACTGCATGCAAGACTTAGTCAGCTGTCCTCTTTGAGTGAGATATGAGAGAGGCATAGGCTTTGCAGTGGTATATCGGTGCAAAATTTGCCTCTTTGTCATCATTTCTTTTTGTCGGCATGCATACCTGGTCCAGCGTGAGCTCGCTTTGACGTTGTCAGAAATGTAAAATGTAAAAAGGTCATTTCTTCCATCTTTGACAGCCCTCTTTGTTACATAAAGTGTGGGCTGGAAGTAAGTAACATACGACGTAAATGTCAAATAATTTAAAACTGTGTCACCTCTCCATAACTGCATTATTTTCTAAGTTGGCAGAGTGGTGTATTTTCTCTTATGCACAATCAAAACACAAACAAATTAATTAAAAATTCAATCACTGAATTAAAACTGAGCAGTAAAGTAGGTTGTCAACTTGTTGTTTTGTCCGCATGTTGAAGTGTCCGTGGGAAAGATACTGTGTGAGTTGATGCATGATAGGTAGAAAGGATTTAAGGCAATAAAGAACTGTATGGATGTGCATAAATGGGAGAGGGTAGCTGTTAGTCTAAAAGCACTTTGAGCAGAAAAGCATATGTCTCATATAAGTCACAGTCCATTTATCATTTACAGGTCCCCTTTTGCATGAACACGGTTATAAAATTTCTCAGTTCTAGACCCACAGGCTGTGTCTGCCTGCACGTTTACATCACGGCTCCACACAGAACCATTTTCAGGGCAACTGTTTGGTGAAGATTGGTGACCAGCTGAAAGTCATTAGAAAGACGGTCTCAGCGGTAATCAGGAGGTGTAGAACAAGCCATCAAAGCCATAGCCACAAAATGACACCGCTGACAAAAACACAGACGGGCAAGTGATTCACACTTAGCACAAGAGTTTATGTGAGATTTTGGACAACTTCTGAAGATTATCCAAGTTACAGATACACTTGCTTGCAAGAGCAAGAACACACAAATATAAAAAGATATATTTTGGGAAAATAAGAGCACTTATTCATCTCAAATGGGTTCCAGTGTGTGTGCCACAAATCCATACAGCCATAACAAATGTAGTCATAGTATAGAGGTGGTAGTGGTGTTGAATTGATGGCATTTATAGATTGCACCATGAGTGCCTGTGGCCTTACCAAAATACCAGCTGACCAGATTAGTCTCCAGAAGCTCACCAGAAGAGGAGGATTACAGCATGATAATGACCCAAAGCACTTTGGCAAATATATATGAGCATTTTAAAAGGGGAAAAAAATCTAAAAACTGAAAAAAAGGCCCTTTGGCAATACACTGAAACCCAGATTTCACCCAAAACTGTAAGCTGAGCAAGTATACTACCTGACTTGAATCTAATGGAACGTATTTCTGGCATTTTGAAGATAAATGTAGAGTGGCATATCCCCTACAGAAAGGGGCAGCTGAAAATATTTGTAAAGCATCTTTCCTAAAACCTGCGCAAGGCTGGTATCCTCCTTCCCAAAGAAGACTGAACCTTCATGACAAATAAACATAGCTATATGAAGTATTAGATAAAAACAAAAGATATAAAGGTGCATTTGTATTGTTGCAATAGCACAAAAATAAACCTAGAAGTAACAAAATTACTACAAGGTGGTATAGTTTTTAATTATGTGACATTTAATACACAGGGACCTCACTTCTGTTGTACATTGTGTTATAAAACCGGTCAGAAAGTTAACACTTGGGTGCAGTGCAGTAATTTTCATTTTTGATGACAAACAGTTAAAATTCCATCTACCAAAGTCTGAACTGAGCTCTACCTTGTTGCTGAGAGCATACAATCAATATTCCCATACTGACTGAGTGAATAAGAACTGCTGATTTGTTGTAAGGTCTGCTTGCTCTTTTTGAACTTCTACTAAAACAACTGTGGGCAGCTGTGGCTTGATATTCTCAGATTTTTTGTTTTGGTTTCTTTTCATGTTAAATTGCCCTTGGGCAATACACCGAACCCCAGGTTGCTCCCAACAGTCAGTCAGCAGCCAACCAACGTAGACGAAAAAATCCTGTGTCTGCAGGTTACTAACCCTTAATGAGTCTTGGCTATTACTGTAATATTGCTTCTACAATTCCAGGTGTCTGGGACTCCTTTTAAAATGATGAACTGTGTGTGGAATTATATCAGGTCAGAAATGTATATATGCTCATCATGGTATGAATGTCAGGGTAATTTGGGGCTTCTAATGATTTCTTTGAACTGTTGTTTCTCCAGGGTGGAATGACTGTACGCCATACATCTTTAATAACTTTAAAAAACAGGAACTAGGTGCACGCAACTTTGAATTTATGTTGGATTTTCTCTAATTGACATACGGTATACCTGCAAGCTCAAATAATGTATATGCATACGACCCCACTAATATTTGGTTGAATATACGTTAAGTTGCATCTTGGCCAACTACCTTTGTAACATAATTCTGGCATTTGATGGCACTTCTTGGCAGAATTAGTAGAGTTTATGTAAATTTATGGCTTTCTTGACATGGACCCAGTTTTTAATAAGCATAGTCCCCAAATTTTCAACAGGGTTGAGGTTGGAGCTTTGGGATGAAGCTTAGTGTTCGCCTGCTTTATCCTTTCCAAAGCCAGTTTTGATGTGTGTTGGGAGCGTTGTACCAATGGCAGCAAAACAGCCAAACATCACGATGCTACCACCGACGTGCTTGACAACTGGTGCAATGTACTGAGGTTTAAAAGCCTCTCCTTCAATACTCTAAACATCCCGTTTGTCACTGAGGCCAAACAACTCAGTCTTTGTCTTGTCTGAACACATAACCTTTATCCAGAAGGCACCTAGCTTGTCCATGTGGACAACTGCAAATTTCATTAAACCTTGAAGGTGTCATTTGGCTCAGGGGCTTCTTTCTTGGTCAACACCCTTTCAGTTCATGGTGACGGACTTCACTGTAGACAGTGATGCTAGTGTGTCAGCAGTTTCCAGTTCATGGGAAGCTTGAACCTAACTAATTTCCTCTTATTTGAGGGTGACAGTTTGGGCTTCTTCCAGACCTTGCCAACATGGTGACATATCCAAAATAATTTGTACTTAATTCTTTGAACTGATGATCTTGGAATTTGCAGTTGTTTAGAAATGGCTCCAGGAGGCTCCATTCGTTGGACTTTACTATTATTTTGAGTATTGATGAATCCAGTAAAACAAACCATTTTTATGCTGGCAAAGATAAACTACCAGTTGTGGTCAGTCATGATAATGGAAAGTTAACAGGTCTTGGCCTTGTATAGTTAAAAGGCATTGTAGAACCTTCGGCAACACTTGTATATTTTAACCTGATATTATGCTTTGACCCTGTGCGGATCAGAGAAAATCCCAAATAAATTCAAACTTGCACACCAGGTCTTGTTTTTCTAAAGTCATTAAAGATGTTTGTTGTGCAGTTATTCCAGCTTGGTAGAAGAACTGTTCAAAGAAATCATTAAGAGCAAAAAATAAAAATAAAATTACCATGACAGTCATACCTATGATGATTGTATGTATACTTCTGACCACAACTAAGTGTAGTTTATAGGTAAAACTATGTCTCTGTAGGAATTTATTTTATGCCTCAAATATGCATTTTCTATTTCCCACAGGATACATTTTGTGTGTGTGTGTGTGAGGAATAAAATACTAGATCAAAATGAGACAAAATTATTTTCAAATTACCTCGCATGGCTTGAGGGATCATTGAATTTTTCATACCTTTTCTGGAGGTGGAATATGGCTGGCAGAGAAAATTAAGCTGAAGTAGATGAGCAGCAGTGAAAATGAAAATAGCCTAACAAATCAGAGTGGTTCCTAGCTGTGGGTTAGATTTTTATCTAGCCTAACTAATATAACAAAAATGGACACCAAAATGGAATCAAGTTACAAAATGTGTTCCTCCAGGTGGATAGTTCGGGTTAATAGGCCCACTGCTGCTGCGCTGACACTAATATGTGTAGGACATGTAATGGATGAAACTACATTTTCACCAAGTCTGTAGGTAATGCACTTTATCAGCATCAAAAAGTGCCTTGTATTATGTGTTCTATACTTATTTCTTTTTTAGCCCTTCTTGCCTGCCTCCACCACGAGGGTTTAACTCATTCTCTCTCACTCTCACTCAACCTCTCTCCACCGCTCTCTCTCTTTAAATCATACAGAGACCCTTCCTCTTGATTAGATTTTACTTCTTTCGGGCTGAGACTCCTATGAAGAACATAATGAATGGTTACGTATTCTCTCGGTAATTTAGTCACACATTAATGGATAACTAACCGTCTCTCTCGCTAACATTATTAATCAGTTAATTTATTCTCTTTGGGTTTTGTTGTACACACAGCCACTCAATTACAAACGCACACACACTGTATTCATATTGAATGTCTGTTGCTTGAGCAGCTCCCCTGCTTTTGCGTAAAGACACGCTCTCCATCTGTGTCCAGTGTGCGGATTAGACGCTTATTATCCTCTTAGCTCTAAATGGCCCTACGTTCTTGCACTTCGCTGTCCATCTTATTTGTTGTCTAATACTTGGACTGGAGCGAAAGGAAATGGATCTCCACCAGTAAAAAAGAATCACCGTGGCTACCGTTCAGTTGTGCGCATTACGCGTGAATTGTCGGAACAGCCCTCTCCATCGTCTGTCAGAGCGCCTGTCAGAGCACCGTGGCTGCCCGTCCGTCCGCTAATGTGTCCCTCCCACTGATCTTTTGCAGATTGTAATCTTATCAGTGTCAAACCGTAGATGCCCTCTCCTCTCGGACATACCCTGCACGTCTTTGGATGGCGTTCGTCCCCAAAATTTGGATGAAAAACGTTTGTTTTTAAGAAAACTTTTATCAGCGACGGGATTAGCTGCATTTACATGCGCGTTTGAATGTGTGATAAAATGAACATTGGTCACTGGTTTTGAAAATCTCGACCAAAACAAGACATGGAATTTAAGTGCAAACAAAGAAGTCTTTTGTATCTACTTTTCTTTGCAATTTGCACAGCCAACGTTTGCTTTTGTGCAAGAAGATCAAATGCTCGAAGGTCTGGTAAGTTCTGCAGCTAAAACCAGCTCCGACAAGGTGTTACGGTTATAACAATAGCCTAATCATTATTGATTTTATTTTAAGTTGGTCTTTATAGTGAAGCCTTGTGGATGTAATCACAGTATTTGTTTGTGCTCATCATGTTTGCTGCACTACACCAGTAACGTTAAGTCTGCTTTAACCTTACACAATTTTATGCAAAGTTTTTTACATCACATGTAATATCTTAGTATTACTTTAATGTCCCTAAGAGACCTATCCCTTTCATATTTTTCCATACTCATAAAAAACCTAGTTTCATTACAAAAGATAAATGTTACTTGAATTTATTATCTGCTATTTAATTTCAAATTACACATGTTTAAGAACAGTGCCTGAAGAGCAAGAAATAAGTAAATATTTATGGTGTGGACTGTAAAACCAGATAAAATGGAAATTTCTCCTCTCAAGGCATACTTTATGATGATAAAAGCTGGCTACAAGTTTTACAGAATATGTCAGCTGGATAGAATGAAAGAAAATGAAATCTTCAGCTTTACTGGAGCAGCCATCATTAAACTTGCCAATGTGTCCTTTGGACAGAAATTCCTGGATGTTGATTTCATGATATGTGCACAGCCTCCACTCCCTCACTCTTTGTCCTTCTTTTTCCTTTCCTCGCTTTGGTCCCCTTTCTTTCCTTTTCTTTTTCTTTCCATCACTTCCTTTTTCTCTCACTGTCACTCTGTCTGACTCTTGTATTTCTCCCGCCCTCACTCTTACGGGCCCACAGGCCACTGCAGGCTGACTTTCACATCTGTCTGTCAGCACAATAAACTCACCACAGTTTAGACTGCCAAAAACAGAATGATTTTACTTCTGTCTTCATGACTGCTAGTGACAATTGTACTTGTTTTTGTTCTGAGGTCTTTCAGACCTCATTCTCAGGGAGGGGGAATGTCAACAGGACTCGGTGTCCACATGAGTCACATCTGTCTTTAATGAAAACACTTAAATTCAAGCTTAAAAATAAAGCAAGGGTCCACAATGAATGACATCCAGGTGGTCTTTCTTTTTCAGGATTTTGACAGTTTTTGCCCCCTCTTAAAATACACATTAGTAACAGAACAAGTGAAAATGTTTGTTTTTTCATTTTCCCCATTTTTTTCCCAACATCTTCCATCACCTTACACATGCATTAGATTTGATTTGATTTTTTTAGTAATTGGAAAAAGATTTGTGTAATTATCCCTTAGATTTGTTGAAGAGAACCATAAAAGCCTGTGTCTTACTAAAAATGATCTCTGAATGGCTCATACCTGAAAAGAGCTGCATTTCTTCATAATTGGATGATAATCAGAGGGAATAGGTGGCTTATTCAGAAAGAAAATATCTGAATATAAGATTTGATAATTGCTGACTGAGTGAGAGTAAATATTATGAAAGCAGCTTTTTGAAAGTGCCCTAGATCTTGTAGCACATGAAAAAAAGACTTTATATTCACACATTTGAAACTGAGGAAAGTCACATGTTGCTGTGATGCATGGTACAGTTTGGACTTAAAATAAACAGTGTTAACTTATGCTGGATATGCTGGTTTAACTGTATGCGACAGATGGAAACTTTGATATCATACACTTACCAGCCAATTTACACTTTGCTAGTACCTGATTGGAGCTTATTGCCTTCAGAATTGGTTTAATTCTTCACTGGATAGATGCATCATGGTATTGGAAACATTCCTCAGAGATTTTGGTCCATATTGGCATGTTATAGCAGTTACTGCAGATTTGTCGACTGCATCCATGATGCAAGTCTCCTGATCCACCACATCCCAAAGGTGCTCTACTGGGCTGAGGTCTGGTGACTACGGAGGTAATTTGAGCACAGTGAAGTAACTGTCATGATTGAGAAACCAGTTTGAGATGATCTGAGCTTTGTGACTTGGCGTGCTAACCCACTGGAAGCAGCCATAAGAAAATACATCCCATTATGTCTGTGGTCATGAAGGGATGCTGCCACCAGATGGCTAGTTCACCACTGCTACCAGCCAACCAGGCAGGCTGTATCCATGTTTCCATGTTGTTTACACCAGGGGTAGGCAACTCCAGGCCTCAAGTGCCAGTGTCCTGCAGGTTTTAGATGTGTCCTTGATCCAACACAGCTGATTTAAATGGCTAAATTAGCTCCTCAACATATGTTGAAGTTCTCCAGAGGACGGTAATGAACTAATCATTTGATTCAGGTGTGTAGACCCAGGGTAACATCTAAAACCTGCTGGACACCGACACTTGAGGCCTGGAGTTGCCTACCCATGGTTTACACCAAATTCTGGCCCTGCCATCCAAATGTAAAAGCAGAAATTGAAACTCATAACACCAAGCAACCAGTTTTCCAAATCTTATATTGACCCATTTTGGTAAGGTCGTGAGAATCAAAGCCGAGTGGAACCTGGTGTGGTCCTCTGCTTCTGTAGACCATCTACTTCAGGCTTGTTCATTGTTCATGTTGTCCATTCAGTCTTGATTGAATCGAGTGGTTATTTAAGTTAGTGTTGCCTTCCTATCAGCTCAAAGCAGTCAGGCCATTCTTCTTCGACTTCTGGTATCAACAAGGGATTTCTACCCAGGGAACTGCTGCACACATAATGTTTTCTCTTTTTTTGTATCATTTTCTGTAAACACTAAAGACGGTTCTGCAGGAAAGAATCCCCGTATATCAACAGTTTTGCAGAAAATTACTTAAAACACATTTCTTCCCCATTCTGATGCTCGTTTTGAACTTCACCATGTCTTCAGGTTGAAAGCAACAGTTTGGCTTTTCAAATGGAAATTTTACTATTATGCATATTCATTAAAAAATATGTTAATAAGAAGCAAGTCTGTTACTTTATCAAGAGACAGTGAGAGTGTGCAGTTTGTAGACATTGAGGTCTTTAACGTTTGGCCAAACTCGAATGTGATCTCCGATATAGATATGATTGATCAATATTTGTTTTGTTAACATTAGTTTCAGAGAGGACCACACGCCAGACACCCATAAATCCTCTTTCACAAGTGGCACAGTAACGATTCGGCCACTTGAACCGCAGAGTGGTTATTTTGGCTAAATCAACTGTCAAGGTTTGTGTGAGTCGGTGCTGAGTGTTTTTAACACAGCTTCTCTGCGCTGAATCAGGCACCTTGAGTAGCCGTGAATGTGCCCAGAGATGAAGACTTACACATGCTGCAGAGCACTTCTGAATGGCATCTTACAGAAAGGCTCTGCAGGTTGCTTCACAGCAAGGTTTTAAATATGAACTGTAATAGTGTTTCATTTTTTTTAAACAAAAGTCCAAGCCTCTATGTGTTTGAAAGGGAAAAAAATCAGGCTAGTGTTGCATGGAAGACAAATAGTAACTGCTATAAACACCATGAGTGTCAGGTGGCTATATCAAGCTTTTCTCAACACACAATTAAGTGCAATAACAGTTTCATAGCAGTTCATTCAAAGGTATTAAAAGTCACATCGATCCATCATGTAGTTTGTTGTAAGTTTTCAGACATACAGTTAATGATTCACAGAGACCCCTCTCTCTATCTCTATCTGAAATCTGTGAGTTCAGCGCACCCATGTGTTTGCTTGGAACACACCCCTGGGGAGAGATAAATGATCAGGGAATTCACCTGACATGTTTCATTATCCACTCAGGTGAAAGAGCAGAGACAAGGGTGCGAGAAAGGAAAAGAGATGACGGAAGAAGAGGGTCGAAGTGGGTAGGAGTAAGGTCATCCTGAGAGGGAGAAAAGGGTAGTCACGGGAAAGAAAATACAGGAACAGTGGAAAAGAGTTTCTACATGGGATTTCAATTTACAGCACTCTGCTTTGCTATATTTATGTTTCTTTGATTTCAGTACCAGTTTATAGCTGTAAAAGCCAGCACAAACTGTCAGTCAGACAGAAAAATTGTGGCTAATATTTTTAATATTTGAGATTTTGAACCAAACGCTCGCATTTCATATTTTTTAATGAGGGAAATCTATCTGCAAGCACACTAAAATACATCATATTGAGGTGCTGTACAGCAATATTTAGCATTTTTATGGCAAATATTCACTATATACAAATATTTTGACAAAAAAGTGTCCGAATATGAATCTGTAAACATTGCTGTCTGCTCATGCTTCTCCACGTCACGTCACAGGACATTAGAAGCCAGTAGAAGTCCTAATGATCGACAGCTGCGTAGCTGCTCTTTCTTGCTCTTTTAAGAACTTTTCTAAGTACTGTGTTTTAAGGCCATAGCTGAACACTGGGAAGGCAATTACATGCCTTTGTAGTATCTAGAACCATGAAAAAATGACATGTGAAGTCAGAGTCAGTTGATATTATAAGCTAGAAGTGGTCCATTTTTTCACCACTCAAATGCACTCAAGTGGAAAAGAGTGTAATTTCTTTCCAGACTAAATGTTGGGAAATATGTTGCAAGAGACTTTATTTTGTTCAAAACTGGCAGCAAAGCACCAATCCAGAGGTTAGGCAATGGTGCACACTTTGCAAGAAATCCTCTGTATTTTTTTTTTCCAAAAAACAAAAACAACAAACAAGTGCTTGAATAGTAACACAGAAAAAACATTTCTGTACCACTTTATTGTTATTATTTTATTATAACAATCCTGTTTTTTTGGTTTTTTTTACCAAGGTCTTCAAGCTTACCTTAATGATTTATTGATCAAAAATTATAACAAGCATTGTAATTATGATTCTTAAAAATATGGTGTGCATTGTCAACATGTAGAAAGTACTAAGTAAAGATTTAAAATATCACATTTGAAATCCGTATTACAACATTTTTGTAGACTTGAAGACTGGGAAACCGCCTCAGAACACAACACTGATATTTTGTGGTGAGCATGTTAGCTAAACAGCTAATGATTTAGCAGACACGAAGCAGCATTCATGTTCATCTGAAGTGTTGCTTCTGGCCACAGTGTAACTGTAACTGAAATAGTTACATTTAAGTTTATTGAGTTTTGGTCTATAACAATTCCTGATGAAAATATCTGCCTGATTGGCTGCTAAGCCCATCAAATCACACCTACAGGGAGGGTACTGTACAATAACACAGTGATGATGATATTTCTTCATCGATTTGTTTGTTTATACATTTAACAGAAAAGTGAATTTTGGAATTATGCTTAATATGAAAATTTTTATTTCAGCAGCTTTAGGTTTATGTTGTAAATTACATTTCATCACTTACTGAACCGTGCTGATAGCAGGACATCAAGATTCTTTGTAATGAAATCCAAAATAATTCCATAATGTATCTGGCATAACATTATTTAAGTCCAAAACTAGGTGGTCACAGCTTTCTAATACAACCAAACTTGTACTTTCCTCCCTTGTAAATCTCCTCTTTCCCTTACTGATTATATCTGTCACTAAGTGTGTCGTCTCTGTTTAACCAGATCGCCTGAGTCCTCCATTAGACATCCAGCTGGAGACAATCAACTGCACTGCCTTCAGTGTACGATGGAAGATGCCCCGGAGACATGTTAGCACCATCACTGGATATAAGGTAATTAGAGACACATAATGTAATTTAACAACTGAAGCAATATTTCAGTTTTTATATTACATTATGTCACTAGGTATGTTGGTAAGGGTTTTTTATTTTATTTTATTTTTTAAATATTTGTATCAGCATTCTTCCTGCTTATAGGTCGGATTCTTCTATCAAGTCCCACATTACAAATATACAGTTTACGCAATTTTAGCATTTGCATTGTACTTTTACTCTGCGGGGAGAGGGGGCAAAAGTTAAACTTCCACCGGTTATACATAATTGTTTTGTAATGCACAACTGCCAGAAAAATATCAGCAATGATGAAAGGAACTGGTGGTAGTGCCAAACCAATAGAGAGGACAGATTTGGAACCAGTTATCAACCTGAAGTACTAATATGGAAGTTTACCTAAATTGATATACTAACATATATTATTGCATAGAGTTAGTAATTCTTACACCAAAAGATGGCAAACTACTGAAAAACCAAGGCCTGAGTAACCTGCCTGATCCCAGGCAAAAGATGTGTGTTCTCTGAGCAGCTGAGACGTGGAGGTGTCACTGGTTGAAATCAGTTGTAAAGAACCTCCTTGTGACTAGTTTGCTCCCTAACGGATTGCTGCTGCAGTTGCCAGTAGTTTGCATAGATGATGGCGATTTGCCCTTTATTTTTAGAGATGCAGGAAGACTTTGCGATGCAAATAGGAAATGGGAAAGATTCTCCTTGTCTTTCCCATAGAGTCACACTGAATTAAAAAAACAACAGCAAAAACCATTCAGATTGTATTCAAGTTCGTTCCTCCAGAAATGAGCCGCCGAATCAAATAAAACTTAAGAAACTGGTCTCACATTATGAATTTAGAGCAATTTCAAATGACTTGGTGGCAGTTATTTCAGGCTATAAATCTTTTGCTTTAATATTATTACCTTTATTTCTGGCATTAGAAAATTACTTTTTCCAAGTTATAAATTTTTTTATTGAATCTGAAGTTTATAAAATTTGGTTGTTTGTGTATTTTATTTCTATTTTTTGCCTGTACTTAACCAGTGTGTAGATTTGGATGTATATATATATATGGATATGTGCTAATAATTTATCCAACTTATGTTTGACTACTGTCCTTCTTGGCCAGGACATGCTATTAATCTCAAAAGTTTATTTTTCCTGGTTAATTAAAGGTTAAATAAAACAACAACAAATAAAAAATAGGGAGTGTAGAAGAAGAGCGTTTCTGGTTTGCGCTGCACTTTTCACAGTTTAACTACGACTTAAAGAGTAGCTTACAAGTGTTTGTAAAGCAATAGCATAGAAGTTTTGGTGCAGCACCATACACTTCTTTGCAACTGATTTCACACTAACAACCGACAACAACCTGCAGCAACTACTTGCCAATCAGTTGCAGAATACACATTTAGCACCGTAGAAACAAGTGATTCTCCTGGCTTGCATGGCTGCAGCTTTAGACATCAAGTAGATAGCGACAGTCATCACCCTTCAACAGTCACTTGCTACCAATGGTATCTAGATGGTCACCAACCAGCCTATAGACCATGTGAATGGAGCTTTCACACCCTTGTATCACTTTGTTGTTTTCTAACATCACATCCAATCAGTAGCTAATCAACATAAAAATGTCTTATTTCTAGGACATACATGTTATTTGTAAACTTTATTATTTATAAATTGGGCCAAATAACAACAACTCAAATGCAATCTTGCGCGTTCCTGTCCGTTAATGTCACTAGGTTCAACCGTGTTAGATAGGAGTCACAATTTTATTGGAAAAATGACATACATATGGAAAAGTTCATACATAAAGGGGGAAGCTGTCAGATTAAAGGAAAGGCGTACATGTCTGAATGGGGCAGGAGAAGCAGCTGAAAGACTTTGTTACTTTTTTAATCAGATAGACTACATCTGCACATTTTATCTTTCAGCATAGTCTTAGTGTTTTATTAAACTCTCAGCTTCTTCATGTCTACATTTATGTGAAAAATATCTTTAACCCCTAATATAGGCGATCATAGAAACTTTTCTATTTTGCTCTGTTTGCTCTGCTCCATTAGCATCCAATAGCAAATGATTCTCATGTTCTGCTGAACTTTTGATTTTTAAGAGTAGAAGGTGGTGAACGTTTTTATGAAATGAGTCATACAACAAAGTTGCATCACAAGTTTAGAGTAGCTAGATATTTAATGTTGGTGAAATGAAACATTTTACATATCTTTCATAGCAAAGTCTTAAGCCAGATGTTAGCTACCTTATTTATAAAAATTGAAATCCTGTTATGTTTGGTTGGAATATGGATGTTTCATTGTAGAGGACTTCTTTCTAGTTTGAACCATTTTTTATTTTTTGAGTCCAAGTGTCCCAGAAAAAAAATTGTTTAAAACCAAGAGAAAAAAAAGTATTTTTCTCAGAAGTGGACTTACATAACTCTTTCAAGAGCCCTTTCAAAATGCATAGAAAGGTTTTTCAAACTGGCAAACATAAAGAACAAATTCTCTGATATGTCACAAATCAAATTGTCTCTCTTTTTCCTTTGAAAAAATTTTCCATTTCCTTCTGCACACCACTGGCATGAGTGTCCCCCACTTTCTTTTTTCTGCTTCTAAAGTGCTGTCATCTCACTGCCCACTAAGAGAGCCTTGAGCACTAGATTGATATTTGAAAGTTCTGGTTTTGGGGTGGAACCCTTTCCACGATATGACTTTTTACAGGGACAGTGTAGCTGTGGAAGATGTGGTCACAAATCTTTATTTATTGTTTGCTCCACTCTATACAAGCTGCACTTTAAACACTAAAGTCGGCCTGGCTTCTTTCAGTTTCCGTTCAGTAATGAACAAAAAAAAGTTGCAGGGAAGTTTTAACATAAAATCGACTGACTGCAAATTTTATTTATTATTGAGCGACCAGTACATGCCTGTATCCATGTCCTGTTATATTATACATATTATATACATGTTGTTTTATATCATTGTTAAGTAATTTTAGGAAGGAAGTGATATCATTATATATCACAATATCCAGTTTGTGTTGATTTAAATGAGATTTTAAGGTTGTGAAATTAAAACAATATGCTACTTTTATAAGGCACTGCAGGTGCATCAATACTAAGAGTAGGTCATTTTCAGCCCATTGGTCTGTGCTTGTTGGGGAATACGACATTGTAATATCTGATTTAGATAAAAAAGGTAATATTTTACATTTTGAGTATGTAAAATGTCATAAAATTACAATGAAACAATGCTGTTATAAGGTGTATATATGTATATGTATATATATA
>NW_024582379.1:1824177-1846536 GCF_018398535.1 Haplochromis burtoni
ATAGATAGATAGATAGATAGATAGATAGATAGATAGATAGATAGATAGATAGATAGATAGATAGATAGATATAAGTCATATAAAATCTTTCGTTTTAGCCCATTTGTAGATGGTTTCTAGGCAACATGATAACATGGTAACATCTGATGTAGACCTTCAGGGGACTGAGATGTACCTGTGCTGCTTTTTGGTTGCTCAGCTCCTGATAGAAAGTCATCAACAAATAAACAGATAGAGATTCTTTTGTAACATGAGTCATAATTTTAGTTTTTCCTCTCTTTGAATGTGGTATACTCTAAGACAACCCAAACCCTTGCTTCCTTCCTTCTTCCCTTGTTTTTGTTTTGAGTCGCCCATTAGCAATTTGTGGATCAGTATGACTGCGTGTGCTCTGCTTTTGACCATATGTCTTCACTAAGAGGATTAGTCAACTACAGAGCTACCCCATAAACATGCGGGGTGGCCAATTGTTTTAAGTTTACAAACAGTCTTCTCAGTTTCCTCATAAATTTTTTCTAGCGAGCCCTCTTTTGACATTGTTGTTGCTATGTCTTTAAAACGGAAAGGCAAAAACCAAAGAAACCAAAAACTCATTGCATTTTATGAATGTTTGTATCATCCAGGTTTTCTACACAGAGATGAAGAATGGCCGTACAGTAGGGACCGCGTCTATAATGGAGGTGCCGCTCAGCTTGGACATGCTGACTACTGTTAGTATCCAAAGATACATTCACCTGTAATAGGCGTTGCATTTTTAGCAGTCACTTGTAGACAATGTGGAATTTGCTTAGAGGAAACCTGAATGGATGTTGCAGTTTGAACTTGTTATTAAAGTCATAACACCGTGATTTTATGCAAACATCTGTTTTTTTCTTTTTCAAAGGGACAATTTGATGGACAAGCAAGCTTTGTAAGTACCATGCTAGCCACTGCTTTCCACATTATGCATTTTCTCTATAAAATTATACGCTTCTCCTGCTTTATTGTCACGACTGACATTTATTTGTGAACCTGATATTATTTCCGCTCGTGATGCTGAGAAAATCCCTAATTAATAATGTCATCCCTGCTTTCTTTTCTTCTATTTCATCCCTCTCTCTTTCTAATCATCCTCGCCTTGCTTCTTAACGGTTTCCTACATTCACCTTCTAGGATGTGGACATCAGTAACCTGAAGGTGAACACTAACTACAGAGTCAGTGTTGGAGCATATGGCTGGGCAGGGGAGGGAAGACCCAGCATGCCCAGAGACATCGGCACTGCTTCACAGGGTAAGAATATGTGAGTAGACGGAGATCATTTTACAGTCGATGCCAGTAGCTTTACAGTAATTCGTTTACACCATTCGCTGACTACAGTTTTTTCCCCTGGCATTAGAAATGTGCATGCCCCCTTCACCCCCCTCCAAGCCCACTGTCATGGCCGTATCCGACACAGAGCTGGCGCTATCGTGGCAGCAAGGCGAGAGCGACGGAAGCGCACCTGTTCTTCACTTCCTGGTGGCTTACATCAGGTCAGTCAGAACTGACCGGTTTCATCACTGCTGACTTGATGTTAATACATAGGACACACGCAACAGCACAAACACCAGTCACCTCTTTTACATCAACACAACACCAGAGCTGGTTTGGAGCTAGTTCTGGCTTGCTCGCTTTTGAAAACCAGCCAATTTTTTCTGACAGTTTTGAGAGCTGAACATTACATAAAATAAAAATAGTGGCAAACGGACTGTGCAAACTGCATCCTCCATAACATCAGCAATTCCAACTTTAGGAATAGTAATTTTACGGTGCTGTACAGCTGTCGACTTCAGCACTAGAAGGTCTTTTTTGAGTGGAATTGGTGCAAAAACAATTTATGCAAGCACTTAAAAATCAGCTCACATATGCACTTAACAAGTTAAGACTGAGTGTTGTCGTCATGGAGGAAAAGAGCAGACCTAAAAGAACAGTTCTGCAAAATCTTCTTATTTTCCATTTTGCTAGGAGTGTTAGAAGATCAACTTGACTTTCATGTCTATAAACCAAATGTGAAATGTGTATTTGATTTTCAGGTACACCACCAATGACAAACCCTGTTGCGCTGATATCTAACATTTAGCCAGGCACTTTCCCTGCTACCCAGCTGTATGCTTTTACTTCACACCAGTTACATGAAGTTATCTTACAACACCTCAGGGTGTCCACCCCAAAGTTAAAAAACACTGCTTAAAAGGTTCAAAACATAGCTACCACAACCTCTCATTCTTTCCCCGTGTGTTTTATCCTTCTATGGGCTGAAATGTAAAAACAGCAGCTTCTGATTGCAGATTTAATTAATCAGATACCTTGAGTTGATTTTGAAAGAGTCACTGCCACTACAGTGCTGCAAAGCAACCTGAAGTGATTCTCAGTAAAATCAAATTGTTGCTTGCACTTGTTTTTTTTAGGACAGTGGTTTCCCCAGCTTTCAGTTTTTTTGATTTGCTTCCTGAAGTTGCTCAACTCCTCAGCCCTCAGTCTTTTGAGGCTCTCAACAAGGAACAAGCAGACGCTGGACACAGGACAACATCTGTACACTTTTTAAAATAGTAAATAATTGGACTATGTTTTCATTATTAGAAGTTATTAACTTCTAGAAATAGATCAATAATATACACTGTTAATCAGTAACAGTTTTGAAAGCTAGCAGAGTGCTAATAATGCACTATCTTAAAAGAAACCATATTTCAAACAAAATTCAGTTGGTTTGCATTAACGGATGTAGAGATCTGCACCTACTCAGATTCAAATAACTAAACAGGGCACACACAGCTCTCTTTCACAGTGACTTTCATGAGGCTTTTCCTGTCTGTTCAGTGTAAGCTTTTGTGTTTTGACATAAGGGTCAGTTGTGACATGTGAAAGAATGAGTTTCATTCTTTGTTTAGTAATGTTCAGGCACACGCACACACACGCACGCACACATAGAGGCACTCAGATAAAGAACCTCCCATGTCTAGACAAGTGTTCTTCCAAAAAAGTTGAGGTCAGAAATAATTTGTCTCGAATTGTCTGATGATTTGCCAGATATTTTTTTTCCTGTGAAATATCAGATGGTATTTAAAAGACATGTTTAAAAGCAAGTCATAAAAGAAAGAAGAGTTTAAAAGCTATAAAAGGAAGCAAACTTTAAAAAACACAGCAATGTCGCCCTTCACGGTGCAGAATCAACACCCCGCGAATGAGCAAAGAGAGGAGAGACGGGCGGGCTGAAAAACACTTACTGTGAGCAAGCAGACAAGAATAAGTGTCTGTGTTTGCATGCGGGGAGATTTTCAACACAGAAGGATCATCTCAGAAGCAAATCTTTCTCCCCCCTTACATCAAACGAGGCCTCACTGAAGAGAGTGGAAGCTGCTGTTGAAGATGCCTCTGTTCAAGAGAGAGTTATGGCCCCAGGCTGCCTGAGTCAGGCAAAGAAAGGAAGCTGGAGATTAAGGAAAAGTTCAGGACTTCATTGTTTTAGTTTTTTCATGATTTTTACGATAATCAAAAATGTTGTAATGTAAGGATGTCCAGAGTGGTAGTACGACAAGAACAAAAACAACAATGAAACAAATAATCAGTTAAATAATCTCTTTTTTTATTCTTTGGCAACTCTTTTTACAACTTTAGTTATTCAGATTCAATCTTGACACTGTACTCCATGCCGCTGCTTATAGATGTTTTTTTTCATTAGGGGCAACACAATCAAGTGGAAGATTACATCACAGTTCTGACCCCTCACAAAAACATACCGTCATTCTAAAAACAATTACTTTGGAGAGATTTTGAGTGTAATCACCATTTTTTTCATTGATTTCTAAAAGACAAAATAACTGAGGAGTAAAAAAAAAAAGATAATTGATGTCTTCAAAACTATCAAACATCAAATGTGTGTCAAATTAATCTTCTTATATTTGTATCTTTATGCCTGTCTTTTCTTTTCTCAGGCCAGAAATGGACACAGAGTGGACATATATCCGTGAGCCCATTGAGACTAACTCCATGGTTCTGAAAGGGTTAATTCCAGAAACAGAGTACCAGTTTGTTGTCAGGGCGGTCAACAAACACGGAGTTAGCCCACCCAGTCCTATCAACAATCCCGTGCGCACGCTCGGTAAGGCCGAATGTTGATATCTGAGCCAGAGTTTTATGTCGTAGTGGCCAAGCGCCCTCATTACTCTTTTTAAAACCACATTTTGAAACAAGCTCTTTTTCAGTATAGTTTAAACAATACACCCACGCTAAATAAAACAGACTGTGCATATTATTGCATTACCAAACTAATCCTCATGATTTACAAAACACCCCAGTGTTCCTGTGGAGTCAGTGAAATTCTCTCAGCGGTGTGCAGCAATAGTAAATCATGCAACAAAGGACCAAAACATTACAGATGACTGTTAAACACATTATTATTAACATACTCTATCTCCTGACCAACGGTGCGTGAGTCTACGGATCTGAATGAAACTGGCCAATATATTATATTCGCAAATATTTTTCAAATCTCTTAAAAATTTAGCTTTTTTTTGTTTGTAGCTTTTTTTTTGGAGGCCAAAACCTCCTCAAACCTCATGTGACGTAAAAATGATTTACCTCTGGTAAGGCTTTGGCATGGAAACACTGTGTGCAGGTTGAATGTAGGACAGCACCTGGCAGTGTGTCAGTGGGTATTGTGACCAAAGCCTTGGATAATGGAGATACGGCGCAACAAAGTCATTTACATTATTATTTTTGATGTAGCCTCCTGCTGGGGGCAAGATAGGGTTGGGGGGATGGAAGGAGCTGATTGATATTAAAACGCACACGCATTCATACAGGTGTGTATGTGCTAGACACACAAAAATGTGCAATAATAATGTCAAACGTATCGAGGATGAATTCACCTAGAGATTAATGGGCATAGCGTTACGCTTGTATGGGTGAGTGTGAGCTGCAGTGCATGTTGGGCTTCAGCTTTTTACATCTATAACTACTGAAATTAAACAGCCATGTAAACACAATCACATTATCCAGGTTTCTCTTCTGTGACCTGCGGGCGACACCGCTTCCAACGCTGTGTTAGCTGTCTGATTGTTGTAAACTGCTCTGATTGAAACAAGAGCCTTAAGTCCTCAGAGAGACAGTGCAGGAGCGGCAGACAGGGAGACAGATTCAGTTAAAAAGACATTGTTAAGAATGATGCGAAGGAAAGTTACACGAACACCATGCTGTGGGTGAATTGCAGAGGCAGACCGACAGAAATTGCGGGTCTAGGGAAGCGTGGCTTCTCAGCAGGGGATAAAAGCGGGTTACGTCCGAGTCTCATCAGACAGGATTAAGGATGGGATGCCAGACCCCTTCTCTGCCCATGCACATGCCTAATGGATGCACACACACATGCACACAATGCACCACTGCTCCAGTGAGCAGAAGGCGTGGGCTTGACTGACTGACATACTTTTTTTGCCGCTCTTTCTGCAGCAGTTCTTGTTTGTGTGGTCAGAGTGGTTAGAAACAGGGTGGTATGGTTTGAGGGGGACTGTTACACAACAGCAGATTAGTTTGATGAGAGGTTTTTTTGGGCATCCCCCCTGCCTCTGTGCCAGCACTTGCTATTCAGTGGATTTAATGTCATTAGGCTGTGCTAATCACAGTTTAAATCTTGGCACTGTTTCACGCTTAAAAGTCAAGTTTTCCTTCTGTTTAGTTTCGTGAACGATATAGTCAATAAATTATATATATATATATATAGAGAGAGAGATTTTTTTTCAATTGTGCATATCACTCCACAGCAATACACAAAGGTTTATGATTTTATCCCTCAGATTCCAGCATTTTCTACATTTACACAGTTAAGAGGAATGAGGGGGGAGAAGGGCAAGAAGAAGGGGGAGCAGTGGTTATGTAAGCTAAGATTAAGCTTTCTCAGAGTAAGAGGGATGGGTGTGTGTGTGTGTGTGCTATGTTGAACATGCACATATTGTTTTTGTTTGCTTTTCCATTCTAGTGTGTACAAAAGACATCATGAAGCTCTATACGAATATAAAAATGCATATTGATTATCTTAAAAGCTGATTTATATTCCACCTCAAGTTTACATGTATTTTATTGCTATTGTGAAATAAATTTGTAACAATTCCCAGGTTTTATTGGAATCCAGGTATTTACTGTCTGGCTTTGTCTTTGCACACTGTGAGCTTCTTATGGCAGACTTCTGAACGGAGGAGACACTTTTCAGTATGTGGTGCAGCAGCCTCGGTACAGACTAACAGGTAGACTTACTGGGCTAGCATCAGCTGGATTACTATTGTCACCATTATCATCATCATAATATGAGAAGTATGATCACATTTGCCCCTTTGTCACAGTCATAACCAAAGACCAGAGCTTCTTCTGCCGTGAAACCGCCGTTATTCTTTGTCATTTTGATCTTATTCACTGTTGCTACCAACTAACTGTACCATCACTGTCATACATGGGAAAGAGACTGCAAATATACATATTTATTATTATTATTATTTTTTTTTATGATGGGACAGTAGAGCAAACAGGAGAAGATGGACAGAGAGTGAAATAAAACCCAGGCACCTGAAGTTGCCTTTAAGGCTATTTGTTGCTCAACCCACTGAGCTAAATAGGCACCTCTGGATCCTGCAAATATATAATGAAAGAAACCACTGGTGGCCCTCTGTGTTCATGCAAAATGACTGACACATTTTATAATGGAGACTCAGTGATTTTATGAACACCAACTTGCCGTATTCAAAAAGAAGCCAATGAAAGAGCAAACTGGAGAACGTGTTTATAACAAATAATAAAAAAAGCGAAAAGAAATGAAAAATATTCACTTTCATATGCTTCTTTTTCATTGCATATAAAGAAAAAGATTTCAAGCATTTCTTTTTGAAATTTTTATTACATGGTTTATAGCTCATGAAAGTCAGAAAATCTATGTCAATGAGCACAAAATGGAAAGTCAAGCAGTGATTGTGGTTGGACTGAACTAGGCCAAGAGATGCATTGTATTTATTATACTTTACTAATAATGGATGGATTACCGTCCATAACTATCAGAATAAAAGCAGAAAAATGCTTTAAACTGTGTCTGAGTGTAGAATATATTTCATTTCACTTTCTCATATTACTGATGGAAAATATTGAGCTTTTCTCCAAGAGTCAAATTATCTGATGTACAAAAAATAAAGATTGAAGTTGAGCTTTACTGTATATTTGCAATCCCGCTTTCATGTCTTCAGCTTTTCCAGTTCATTGATTCTCTGACCTGCGTTCACTGCATGGAATTCATGATTTATGTTTTACCTAATAACCTGTTGTTGTCCTTTTGTACTCATTGCTCTCTTTTGTAAAAATTATCAAGTCATATTCCTCTGTGGTGTCTGTAACAGGTGCATCAGATGTTGGCAGCGGTGATTATGGGAGTTACATCACAGATCCTCGGGTCAAAGATGAAGATGGCTTTGACATTGATGACTCTGATTATGATATCTTCATTGAAGAGGTGTGTTTTTTACAGTCCAGAGCTAAACTGCAACCCTATTTTCTGTTTGATTATCACTCACTTCACTTTTTTTTTGCTGATTTTCTCTCTTTTCTCTCCTAGTTGAAGCCATTTCCGGGTATAAGTCAGGACAACAGGAAGTCCCAACTGCGCTCACACTCTGGTCCCCCATCTGGTCGAAATGTTGTTTACCGTATGAACACCATGACTCCTCCAAATGTTACAGCTGCACCAGTTTCCACCACCACATCATCCATCTTTTCAGAGTTTACAGATCTGCTTTTCCCAGTCACTTCACAGCCCAGTAGCACTCTTGAGACCAAAACTACTGCCCCACTCACTCCTACCAGGTAAGACTGATGTTAAAATGATTATTTAATTTAATATCTGTTTTCCATCAAGGATTTTTTTGCAGTTTCTTGTTGTTGATGAGATTTCAAAACCTTTTAAAGGCAAAATTAGCCACTTATAGATTGTTCCTCGTGAACAGAAAAGAAATCTTTTACTGCTCTTATGCTCACAGTTTTTCTCCTTAGTCTGTGATTGTGATTATTATATTTCCATCTCTCCTGGCTTTCTGCTTTCCCCCCTTACTAGCTACCTAGAACATGTCTTTTTGTGCTCTTATACTTAATTATTTGATAAAGATAGCGAATGGAGCAGTGAAATGTCACACATGTCTGGTTGTGATGTACTGTATGTCATTATCTGCAGCTATATATGGTGGCTTGGCCCCTGTTCTGTTGATTTTGGGTGAGCACTTTGGGCTTTTTGCTGTTTGTTCCTTTCCTTCAAGCAAAAAAGGAACAATTTACAATCAAATGCCACCTTTAGAAGACATACCTGATGAAGGTGTAAATACATGACAAAACATTGCCTCTTAGGTTACTGTAACCCCAACTAGCAACAGGTTACTAAAGTTCCTTATCTTTCTTTCTCTTTTTATCCTCCAAAGCATCCCTTTGTCGACCACCACTTCTACTACGACCACGTCCCCCTGGAAAGGCGAGGTACCTCGTGTGTACGACCTGAGCTGTGATGATACTGTGTGTCCACCCGACAGCTTCTGTCTCACTGATTACGAAAGCGGCGGTTCGCGCTGCCACTGCAACCTTGGACGAAGAGGGGACACGTGCTCTGAGGGTAAGAAAGATTTCTGAATCTCTTTTTTAAAAAACATTTTATGTCAGCTGTTCTCTGATAGTGTAGTGGCTATTTTGTCAAGGTTGCAAGAAGTGGCCCTTTCTTCTTCCAACCCATGGGTGCTCTTACTTCTCATTTGTCATGATTTTTCTTTTCATTTGTCCTCCTTCAGCGTTATCAGTGAAGTTTCCCAGATTCCATGGCCACTCTCACATGACCTTTGAACCCTTAAAAAACTCTTATCAAACCTTTCAGATTACTTTGGAGTTTAAGGTAAGATATCACGTTTCATATCTTTTTTTTTTTCTATCAGTGATTAAAATAGATTTCAGACGGTTTCTCTTTGGTGCAGGCAGACTCTGAGGATGGGTTGCTGCTGTACTGTGGAGAGAATGAACATGGCCGTGGAGACTTTACTTCTTTGGCTTTGGTTCGGGGGAAGCTTCATTACAGGTGAGGAACATGTCAGAATAACATTAGCTATCATGTACTGTTTATCAAAAGAAATAAATGTGCACTGTAGGGTGCATAAGATTTAGAGATGGGATTTTTCCTTGTCTGTAGCTATGATGCTTACCTGCTAGATTCTTGTCTCTGCAGGTTTAACTGTGGTACAGGAGCAGCTCAGATAGTCAGTGAGAGCCGCATTGTTCTCGGTCAGTGGCACACAGTAACTGTCTTCAGAGATGGCATGAGTGGCTGGCTCCGTATGGACAACGACACACCCATATCCGGACGATCACAGGTTATAATACAAAGAAAATGAAAAATGTCAAATTGTTTTTTTGTTTTTTAAAAACATAATTTAAGTTAAACAGTGATTTAAAGCATACTGATACAAGATGTCTCATCAGTCAGGTGTAATGCTACAGTCAGTCAGTGGCTGGAGACTGCAACTCTACTAAAATTAGTGCAGTTGTGTGCAGTGAACTTGCAGTCTTGTTGTCTTTGCAATGGTTGCTTTGAAGACAGGGACCAGGTCTGCAACCTTTTGCAGTCAGTTGTTATCTTCAAAGTGATTTTGGTGTATAGAGACGGCGATCAGTCTGCTCAGTCGGCTATCGAATGGGATCAAGTCGGCTATTACACGCACTCTGTTTGTGTTTTCCATCTAGATGCACAGAAACTCAAATTAACTGCTTGCATTCTTGGTAAATTGGATGGTAAATTGACACAGGTGCTCTGCAGGTTTGCTTTTATATAGAAATATAACCAAAATACAACCAGTTTGGAGACAGTTGAGTCCACCATTGCAAAGAGACTTGCCCCAGATGAGTTGCAGTCATTAGCACAGACTGACTAATGTTGATTGCAACATGTTGGCAATATGTCCGAGTCAAACTCCTACCAGGCAACCTGTAAAGTCACCGTGCGAATAAAAGTGATTGCCCAGAGGTTTAAAGGTGCTACACTTTCATCATCTGGATAACCAGTTGGTTCCTGTAACTACTTGCACCAAAACTGTTGGTGCATATTGTCAAATATTGTCTTACAAGGGGTCAGACTATCCTTAAAATATAAATAAAGAGGTTTTAATTTCTTCATCTTGTCCTCTTAGGGTCAGTATAGTAAGATCACCTTCCGCTCCCCATTGCATGTCGGTGGATCTCCAAGCGCTTACTGGCTGGTCAAAGCGACAGGGACAAATCGTGGCTTTGTTGGCTGCATGCAGAGTCTGACCATCAACAATAAGGCTACAGACATCAGGCCATGGCCCCTGGGCAGTGCTCTGAGTGGAGCTGATATAGGTAAGGAAGCACACAGGATGTGAGAGAATTTGAGTGATGAATGTTATTTTAATGTGGCCGCTGCCAGTGGCACCTGGCTCTTATCCATATTACCCACAGTGCACTAGGTCTCTTGAAGTTTTGGTGCTCGGTTGAGTAGCTGAACAGTAATTCTAGAGTTTGGCTGTTTGGTTTTCATGCATACAGTAAATAACTATAATCATTAGTGGGCATAATTTGAATATGGATGACAGTGTTTATTCATCACACCACCCGGTGTTAGTGTTATTTCACTTTGCTTAAAAGAAAAAATGAAAGCAGACCATGTCGTGGTGTATAATGAGAGCATTAAAATATCTGACATTATCAAAAAAGACAAATCCAGTGATATAAGAAAGGAATTGTTGCCATTTTAGATAATTTTCTGTCACAGCGACAGACAAAAATAGCTTTTTAATAACAGGGTTTTAACCAATATGTCACTGAAGCAAGAAGCAGATTGTTTTTGGCAAATTATGGAACACAAAGGACTTTTTCACAACATGATTTTATGAACGAGGTAAGAATATTAAATAAATTTTGCAAGAAATTAAAAATCACTGAAAGTTTTTTTTATTTATAAATATACCCCATTCATACAAAACAAGCAAGCAAACAAAAAAAAACCTCATATATTTTGATTGTGCGTGTTGTGTGAGTGTTGTGCTCCTGCTCACTTTTCTGTAGTTGGAGCAGGACTGTTTATAGGAACAATGCAGCCATGGAAACTGTATTTATGTTGTAAGTGTGTACAAACATATGCAGAGTACATATGCTGGCTTTGTCCTAATGTACCAGGTGAGTGCAGTGACAATGTGTGTGACCTGGTCAGCTGTGCCAATGGCGGAGTCTGCTTTGCAAATCGTGCTGATGGCTACATCTGTCTGTGCCCACTTGGCTTCAGAGGAGCACTTTGTGAAGAGAGTGAGTCAACCATTTCCCCTTTCCCCCCCCCTCACACCTGCAAAAGCGCGCACATAAGCATCCAGTTTACAAGGAGAGTTTTGAACAGCTGTGAAAAAAGGAAAAATAAAATCCCTGCCGTTTCTTCTTACCTGCTGACTTCCACGTATTGTCACATAAACCTTTCAAGGTAATTACTCAGCAGTTGAAGAAAATGCCAAGAAAATCGATTGAAATAAGAAATATTTCTCATATGGCAGTAGAAGGATTGATTGCATGTCAGACCAGCTTTCACACAAAATAGCCTTTCACTTTTTCCTCTCCTTGATATATCTCTTCCTGCAATCTCATTGTGTTGTTAGCAACTGTTTTCCTCTTCTTTACATTTACTTATTTTCTTTTGTCTTTTCTCCTTTTCCTCAGGTTTCTCACTGTCCTCGCCACTCTTCAATGAAACAGTGTTTTCATATGCCGTCATCCCATGGCCTCAGTCCTCACAGAGTTACCTGTCCTTCACTGAGTTTGAGGTGACGTTTCAGCCGTCAGCCCCTGATGGAGTGCTGCTGTACAGTGATGATGCAGGGAGCGGGGACTTCCTTGCTATAAACCTGGTGGACAGATATGTAGAGTTCAGATTTGACTGTGGCTCTGGAGGAGCTGTCATAAGGTGCTGGATAGAGCCAAGTTTTGAATCTTCTTTTCACATTGGTTTTACATTATCTAACTACATATACTAAATGTGTGTTACTGTGTGTTTCAGGAGTGAGGAGCAGATCAGTTTGGACTCATGGCATGAGCTAAGAGTATCACGTACAGCAAAGAGTGGTATCCTCCAGGTGGACAGCCAAAGACCTATGGAGGGGATTGCTGAGGTACATTAAAGTCCATTAGAACCATCTGCAAAAACTATGTTATGTTATTATTAGAAAATAAATATATTTATAGAAAATATACTTCACAAAAAACTCAACTTTATAGTTTAACGGGAGAAAGAATCAAACCACAAGATACTGGAAGCAAGTATAAGTACGAGGTCTTTATAGTCAGGGTAGACTTCATACATGAGAGGCAAGTGACAAGTGGTCAAAAATGCACACAGCTGGTGGGAAACTAACCAGATACAATAAGTAAAACTGACTGAAATACACAGAATTGGGGAATTTCAAAATAAAACAGGAATTAATGACATTATAAACCTCAATGCATGATACGCACACACCTTATTAGTTTCTAAGGCATGTTTAAGTGACATTTGTATTAGAACAATCACCTGTCAAAGTCAACTCTTGAATGTGCAACACTTAATCACCTTTTAGCCGTGGTTTGGTTCTTAAACTCCTGAGAAAAATATCAGGCTCTTTTTGACCAAGCGAAACACATCCAGAGTTATAGATTTTTAAAACATGTATTTATTTAAGCGGACGTGCGGATGAATGGTTTGACATGACTCACCTGTTTCTCTGCTGTATTTATGTTTCAGGGAGCTTTCACTCAGATCAACTGCAGCTCACCTCTCTATATTGGCGGCGTGCCAGAGTACGATAAAACCAAGCGGACAGCAGGTGTAATAAAACCCTTCACTGGCATTATTCAAAAGGTGATTGCTTTTTTTAGATATGCCAACATCAGTGATCTGCAACACAGTTATATTTGCAAGATTGTTACTCAGTCATTTCCAATCCATCAAGAGTGACACAGCAGCATTACAATATATATGATGTATACTGCGTACAATCTCCAAGCTACTGTGGCAGGTGTCTGATTTTAGTTTGGTTGTTTTTTTTTACAGTCGCGCTCTTTCATTTTGTCCTTTTCCTCTCTGTGCTCTTTTCTTTTCACCCCCTCAGCTAATACTCAATGATCGCACCATCCCCATAACAACTGCAACTGCTGGTGGAGTTAATGTAGCCAATTCTGCACACCCATGTGTGGAAAGTCCATGTGCCAATGGAGGATCCTGCAGGCCAAAGTGGGATGAATATGAGTGTGACTGCCCTCTAGGGTACGACGGCAGGCATTGCCAGAAAGGTCTGTTGCATGTGGAATTGTTCTCATCGACAGATGAACTCGGTTGATGTGCAATTTGGTGCATGTCACAGAAATCAGCAGGCTGTTCACACGGTGCTAAGAATAAAATATGCTGATGTCTTTACATGCTACATGAAATATTTTGTGCTTAGTTTTATTTTTTCATAATGCTTTCTGTTTTAAATCCACCAATATGCAGTTTTTTCTCATGGAAACTTAGTCCCTTAAGTTTACTTTTTCTCTTTAATGCTTTCATGGAACAGAGTGTGGGAATTACTGTTTGAACAGTAAGTCTTCTTCTCTGATCTCAAAAAGTAGATATTTTTTTAATTTTCTTTCCTTGTTTGGAAAACACGTAAGATTTCTTTCCCTTCACACATTTTCCACCACAGGATCAGATTTGGTCTTTTCTCTTAGCTGTAGACATAAGTTGACACGTGCTGATGCTGCCACCTTGTGATGATATGAAAGGAGCTCTTGTTCTCTTCCCAGCTGTTACTGAAGCCATAGAGATTCCACAGTTCATCGGAAGAAGTTACCTGACCTATGACAACAGAGATATCCTTAAAAGGTTGGTGGGGAAATTCCTGTGTGTGTGTGTTTTTTTTAATTTCTAGCTTTTTCATGAAGTGCATTCTACAATCTTTCTACAGAGTATCTGGGTCCAGATCCAGCCTTTTCATGCGCTTTAAGAGCACAGCTAAAGACGGGTTGTTGCTCTGGCGAGGAGACAGTCCAATGAGACCCAACAGTGACTTCCTCTCTATGGGTCTTCAAGATGGCGCTCTCATCTTCAGGTATTTATCACTGTAAAACATGAACGGCACTATAAAAAGAGTAAAATATGTTATGATGTCTTATAATTCTTAATCAAATGTAACTGGATTGTAAAGAAATGTTTTTAGTTAAAGTGTAAATTCTAGATGCCATGTGTTTGCCCTTTCTGTGTTCTCGCGCTGGGCAAAAAACGTCATAAAACACAAATGGAAAAAAAAAATTGTGCACAAGAAGGACAGTAATAATCAAGTATGACTGCCGATGCCATCAAGGGGTAGTGAGCTACAGTACGTGCTCAGCAGAGGTAGAGCTAAAAACAAAAAAAAGGTCTGTGTGAGGACCATGATCACTAAGAGAATCAGGATTTATCAGGCTTGTACCATAAAAATGTAATTCCACTGCAGTCCGCTGTACGTGTATGCATTTCCATGTTGTTGTAGTTACAACCTGGGCAGTGGTGTAGCCAACATTGTCATCAACGGGACCTTTAGCGATGGAAAGTGGCACAGAGTCAAAGCTGTGAGGTAAGCTCATGAAATCCTGTCAAATGGATATCCAGTATGTTGATCACATTCCACTGTGGCTCTTTACTTTAAATTGCCTCTCTTAGTCTTTATAATAACATATTGCATTATAGCCTTATTATACCATTTATAAACCAACAGATCCGGTAGAAGTAGCAGTTGTAGGTCATTCTTTACAGTCTTTTGCTACCGCAAATCACCTTTCAATCCCTGTGTTAAATATAAAATCTAAGGTCAATATTTTATTTTTATATATAACAAAAATGTTATGCACAAATTAAAAGTTCAGTTTCTCAGTTTGACTAACTGATTTACTGTATTCAGGGATGGCCAGTCAGGAAAGCTGACTGTAGATGACTACGGGGCAAAGACAGGCAGGGCACCTGGTAAAATGAGACAACTTAATATCAATGGACCCTTATATGTTGGTAAGTGAAACCTCAAATCTCTAAACCCGTAAAATGATAAAGATTAAGAGATCATTTTCACATCTGTATGTTTGCGCTCTCTCTGTTCTTCGTCTTAAGGTGGCATGAAGGAGATAGCGCTTCACACAAACAGACAGTACATTGGAGGCTTGGTGGGCTGCGTGTCCCACTTCACACTGTCCACGGACTATCACTTAGCGCTGGTGGAGGACGCTGCTGACGGCAAGAACATCAACACCTGTTCCAACTAGTGAATGACTTCGGCAGATTGAGATTAAGATAAGATTTTTCCAACCGAATCATCTGATTTGTCATCTTAAAGCTCACTTACCAGCAACAAATCAGTAAAAACTTAAATTATAATTTGTGGTTGTGTTTTCGTTTTTGTACCAATTCAGATCTGATGACCCTGAGAGGATTTTTAGAAAGCACAAGTACTTTGTGAAAAGAGGGAGAAAAAAGCAAAGTGTTATGTTTGATGAGGATCTTTAAAAAAAAAAACCCCTTTGAAGGACTTTTTCATTGGATGACTCTATTTGTATCTTTATTTCTTTTCTTTTTTTCTACTGTAAATCCTTATTTGATTGCTGGAAGAACCAAGTGATCCAAGGGATCAAAAGTCATCATGAACCTGACCTAGAACAGCGAGCAGAGATAAACTTCTTTTAGAGGATTTTGGTTTTGGTTCTAGGGGATTTCTGTTGTCTTTGTTGTTGTGGCATTTGTATTCTTGTTCGTGATGTCTTATCAGTCTGTAGACAGATATTTTCTAAAATCTGATGGATGTCAGTTTTTAACAACGTTTCTAGTTTTGGAGGGTAAATACGTCAGCTACGCAAAATGTTGGTTTTAACTTTCTTCTTTTAGTTCACTTGGTCTTTCATTTTGATCTCCCAGACGTTAGTAACATGAAAGTCTAACGTTGATATGGTGAGGCAGATCAAATCCTCAGTAAATTATGTGTGACATACTGTTGCTGTCATCTGACACAAACCACAGTGCTGTGGACATCAGCCTTTGAATTGTTGCTTGTAACTCTTGATTATATTATCAAAATGATTGATCTCCTTATTCTTCATGCCTGAACTTTATCCTTTAAAAGGGGCATTCTGGGAATACTCCATTTGCATCTTATGATCTATTCTTGTGATGGTCACTCCCACAAAACCAAGACACTGTTGTCAAAAAACACTGGTTTTCCCACGAGAGATATCCCCTTGTTTCAAAGAAAGTCTGTGATGCTAATCCTGGCATTATGAAAAGTGTTTCAAAAGAAGCAAAACTAATGAAATCACCATGTGACTGTGAATGTCAGCGGCATCAGCTGACTTCAGCCTCAGAATAATTACAATAGTTTGACTGTACAGAACATGTAGTATGTACCGGCTGACTTTAAAAGCTAAATAACCATAGATCGTTGAAAAATATTAATGTGTATGATCCCGGATGCTGTGTCTAAATGTCCATTTAAAGCTTTAACTTTAAATTGATGCTGCCGTACTAGTCAGATAGTGAGAGCAGGAAATGTAAAATCAGTCTTTAGGCCTGACCTGTGCATAGCCAAAATGAGAGAAGTAAGACGGACATCGCGAATGAATGTGCACACAAAGAAAACGTACTACTCAAGCCTTAATGTCTCCCTAATTATGTACTCCTGAAAATGAAAGCAGACAATTAAGTGCATCAAAGAGGTGTGTCAAGAGGTCATCCTTTGTTATGTGACTAGAAACTGATTGTTGGCGCTTTGGAAAGTATGCTTATTCGGGCTTGTAGACTTGACCTATTACAAGATGATGAATTACGTAAAGTAAGCCTGTATATGTTTTGGTATATTGTGACACCCTCTAAATAAAGTCCAGTCAAACAGATTAAACAACTTTCTAGCCACTAACTTTTTGTCATGGTTGATAATGACTTGTTGGTGCCCTTGACATTTTATTTGGGAAATGGACTTCTTTTTATAATGATACACTGTACAAACCATCTTGTGCTGGCTACTGTGCTTGTTATTTGATCGCGTTGTACGTGTACTTCATTAGTCTGCATTTATATGATTGAAAACACGGATGAATGAATAACTTAAGTCTTTCATTTATTATTATGTGTGCCATATCCACAGTTGTTCCCAGCCTACATAGACTTCCAAGACACCACCGATTCATATAAACATGGTTTAGGGTGCTGCTCATTTTCAAGAGAAGTCCAGAAACCGAGTAACAGTACCAGAAGCTTTTGTACAAAAAAGTGAGAAAAAGCTTTCAATTTAACTTTGTGCACACAGAAACCTAAAAAAAAACATGGCAATTCAAACCATTTCTTCAGTACAATTCAATATTCATAATTCGTATATTACAACCCCCTCCTCAGTTTCACATTCTTAAACATTCTTGATGAATAACTTATCACATTAACAAAAAATACAAGCTGACCAATGACTGTAGAATTGACTGTTTTCTGCAGTAATTGAAGCTTACCTGCAGTCAGCTTCAATTACTATTTGACCTAAAAAACAATAATATGTGTTACAAATAGAGACAGTACTGCACAGGAAGAGCAAAAGACCTGCCACCAGGGAAGGTAGGCAACTGCTTGGAGGATCCTGAGCTTCCAGTAAGCCACTGACAAAGGTAAGACTGCAGCAGTGGGTTGCACTGACAGCAGGAGTGACCTGATCTCTGTAAGGTGCTCCCATCAAATTCCACTCACTCCCCTTGCAAGTGGTGCAAGATTCTGTTTAAACAAACCTGATTAAAATGTGTTATTATTCTGGAAGTGAAAAGAAGAAAATAAAACTAAATGGATTATAAAAAAAAAAGCGAGACAATGTTAAGTGGAGCAGATAATATACAATGCTAAAAAAACTAAATGCTGCAAGTCTGGTCTGAAATAGAGCCACTTGAATGATTAATCTTCCATTAGGAATTCCATCACATTTTTTTTATTTTGTTTACTCTGACATTTAACATTAATTAGCTAGTTTTATAATGTTTTAACTCTCATTTTATAGAACAATCATTGTGGTTGGTGGTGCCAAATTATTTTATAACATAATGGTGATTAATGCTGGTTGGAGGGACTTCTGTTCATTTTTGCCTAGGGCCCCAATGAACACTTGAATCACCACTGTAGGCACTCGGGATGTCCTAAAGAGAAGCTGCTGAAAGAATGACCTCAGAGACCTAGAAGAGAGCTGTATAGTTAAACAAATCCTTAAAATATTGAGTTGCTAATCCACTTAACCCTTTAAAAACAAAAGGTAACATCCAAACAGGATTGATATGTTGCTTTTTTTTTGTACCACTTAAAAGTCTAATCAGGTCAAGATCCAGTTTTAAAGTAAGAGGGACAAATAGCACTTCTACACTGTGCAACGAAGCAATTCTGTTTCAAACGTGTCAAAGTTTTTGACACGTCTGGGGAAATAAATCGTTTTAATGTCTTGAAAGAAATCAGACTGCAGTCTGCTCACAGATGTGTACAGCGAGCACGGAGGTGAATCGGCAGCTTTTCAGTTTTTGTATTTCATATGATCTGTGTCATCTAGCCTTGTAAATAAAAGTTCAGTTAAACATGCTATGTGTTTTTTTTTAGAGGAGAGAATGCCTCACCTGCTACGTTAAGGGAGGCTTATTTTAAGATAAACATTTCATTGCCATTTGGTTTCCAGTATAAAGTACATTAAAACAACACCAATCAGGATATATATCTATATATCTATCTATCTATCTATCTATCTATCTATCTATCTATCTATCTATCTATCTATCTATCTATCTATCTATCTATCTATCATCTATCTATCTATCTATCTATATATATATATATATATATCTATATCTATATATATCTATATCTATATATCTATATCTATATCTATCTATATCTATATCTATATATATCTATATATCTATCTATATCTATATATATATATATATATATATATATAATCTATCTATCTATCTATCTATCTATCACACACACATACAGAGACAGTCTTGCTTGGTTGTAACCATACTTCTGTGGCCAAACTACTCATGGGTAATTTTAGAGGCACTCTATCTATGCGGAAAGTTTGTGAAGCCACAACAAAGACTGTGAGAAATGCACACAACGCTTGGTAGACGAGTGGTGCTCACAAGAAAATATGTTTTTGTATTTTCAAAGCATGTGATTATTACCCTTTTCTGGAGGTTCTTTTCAATCACAAGCAACACTACAGTGTTTGACGTTACATTTCAGGACATTCAACCCATTATGTGATGTCTGTGTGGCCATGATGTGGTTCTATTGTGCTTTGAAAATACGGCAGTTTGGACCATTTTTCTAAGCTGTAATACAACAAGCTAAACACAACATGTCCTAGCAAACAATTTGTCTGTGTTATTTCATATGTTTGTCTGTTTTGGTTTGCCTAAAGTTAGAACACCCCATATGGCAGAATTAAATGCATCTACCATAGACTCAGCTGTATCCAGATTTTGTAATGACCGTCTCCTTATCATTGTTTATTTCGACTCACTAACTGAGGGGCATTTTCTTGCTTAAATTCTGTGGGATGTAAGCTTACCAACAGCTGACTTTCCTTCATGCATGTGGCTTCACCAGTGTATAACTGTGAGAGTGAATGAATAGTGGTATTGTAAAGCGCTTTGAGGGGTCCCGAAAAAGCGCTATATAAAATGCAATCCATTATTATTATTATTATTTATTTTACGCTGGTGGAAATCAGAAGACACATAAGTACCAAATTATTTTAGGTTGCATTTTACTGCTCTTCTTTTACTGCCGTTCTTCTGGCCTCATTTTATGTCAAAGGTCTGTAACTTCAATCTTTCCAGGGCAATATTATTTTATGAAACTTACATAAAACCCTGTAGTGTATCCAGAAAGGCCTTTAATTTAAATAAAGCCATTAGACACCACATCATATTCAGGCATCTTATCACAATGTGCGGTCAAAGGTAACTAGTGGACGATTAGCTTAAAGCTGCCAAATTCAATTCAGTTCTGAGAACAGGAATGATAAATGATGGGCTGTAATTTGGTTTTATCTGATTACACTGCACATCAGAGAGATTAGACTAAAACACTTCTTAAATTAAATTAATACATTTTTAAATGTTTAATCTCATTATTAATGTTAAACAAGCTCATCTTGACCAAGTAAAATGTAAATTTAAGCAGGTGAGAAGGTCAGTGAGCACATATAGTGGAATAAGATGTTCTCAGGAAAGTGTGAAACCCAAAGCGCTTTTTTTATGTACACATAGAAGAGTACATTAAGCTTTTATTATTACAAATGAAAAACTATCCCAGTTTAAGTGGTAGAATATTGGCCCTCATAAATGTTATAAATATTCATTGGGGTTTAATTCAAGCAAGGAAATCCATGACTGTTGCTGTCTTTGTGAAGCTTTGAGGGGTTTGGGGAGCGAGTTTGTTTGTTTTTTGACTTTTAGCCCGTTGTCTTCTGAATCGCTCACCTCAAAAAAATAAATAAGTATGGGGCATGTTTCCCAAGTAGGACGAGATTCCTAACTGCAGAGTATCAACATACATGCTCTTGTTTGCCTCTTTCACTCTTCTCCTACTGTCATAAGTATTAAGTACTAACCAGCGCAGTAGTGTGCCACTGTTATTTATAAACCACCAAACTTTATGATTATTTCAATTATATATATATATATAAATAAATTTTTAAGTTTTGTGTATTTGAGAGCAGAAAATTTTTTCTGCCTTTAATTGCAGAAATATCGCAAGATCTTTTCAAGAAATCATGTGAGCTTTGTGAGAGAGAGCATGATTAAGTAAGTAATAGCTGCAGAAAATGTAATTTTTTCGGTTGCGTGACTCAGCGGGAGTATTTCTGACTCCATCCCCTGACTCCTTCCAGGGTATAATCACACACCGCTTGCTTCATAGTTTTGTTTGCACAGTGATTGCTCCTCATTCAGCCTGATGGAGCTCCTTTGGCCTGGGTTGCTCATACTCCAGATGCTCTGTTTTATTAACGGCTATCCCAACGGTGCTCCCTCCGGTGCCTGTGAGGATATGTTACCTCGTCACTCTGGGGTGCTGCCTCAGCCTTCACCAGCACCCTACACTATTCTTACCAATGCCAGGGTGTTTCAGCCAGGGAAGCCCATTACAGGTAAGATGCTCTTCACTTCTTCTACAGATGAACATACTTTTTTTTTGTATAAGTCTGAAGGAACACGAGAAGCTGGAGAAATACCAAGGGCTCAGAGAAGAGCTCGAGAGGATGTGGAAGGTGAAGGTAACAGTGGTCCCCGTGGTAATCGGAGCACTAGGTGCGGTGACTCCCAAGCTAGGCGAGTGGCTCCAGACGAGCGCAGTCCTGGGAACAGCTAAGATACTGGGCAGGACCCTCAAGCTCCCAGGCCTCTGGTAGAGGACCCGAGCTTGAAGGATAAACCACCCGCAGGGGTGTGCTGGGTGGTTTTTTTAATTTATATATACATATATAAAGAGTTTATCCATTATCCATTATTGATCTAAATATTACATTTGAAATGATAAACTACTGTTTATTTTATATATATAAACATTGAGGTCTTTGTTGTGCTAACTGCAGTGACCATCGTTGGACCAAAATACAGAGGAGTGCTTCTGGAAGCTCGAATAGGTGGAGGCCTCAACGCTGTGGGGACGTGGCAGCGCCCTCCTCCAGACACTAAATTCCTTCAGGTGCATTTTTCAGTTAAGCCTATGTTGAAACCTGAGCTGCAAATAGTCATAATGTTGTTACAGATGCCAAAAGTACAATAAATAAGATTGTTCCCAAGAAACAGTGGATAGCACTGTTGCCTCACAACATAAAGGTTCTAGGTTTGAATCTACTGGCCAACTGGGGCCTTTCTCTGTGGAGTTTCTCCCCATGCCTGTGTGGGTCCTCCCATAGTCCAAAAACATTGGACTGTGGGATGACTGGATTGGATTGAATGGGATTGTGAGCATGAATGGTTGTCTGTTTCTCTTTTTCTGCTCGCCCCATGATAGACTGGTGACTGGGGACATAACACTGCATTTGATTAGAAGAGAATATATGGATATAAATCAGCAGAGTAGAATTAACAGCAATTTCCGATTATTGTTCACAGTGCGCGCATAATCCTCGAGGTGCTGTCACTCACTCCAACACCAATCTCAAGGGCAACAGCACTGTGTACAGCTGGATACCGCCTAACTGTGAAGGTCCTGTCTACTTCATGTAAGGCAAATATACTTTGTTAGGTTTTCTGTGTAGATCCAAATTGTGATATATATA
>NW_024582379.1:1846556-1848674 GCF_018398535.1 Haplochromis burtoni
ATATATATATTAGGCTGTTCAGCATTGGCTTGTCTTTAGAAACTGAAGCTTTTGAAATAAACCAACTGTTACTTCTGTGGTTTTGCAGGGCCACCGTAGCTCAGCAACGCACAGTCTTCTGGGTTAACATAAGGTCCATGGATCTGACCAGAGGTAGGTACAGCCTGGTGACAAATCAAAATAAATGCAAAGAGACAAATGTTTGTGATACTCGTTCCTTATCGGTCTTCTGCTTCTCAGGAAAAACAGGCGGTCTTGATCTGGCAGTAGGTGCCAGCGCTGGAATGGCTGAAGGCAAACCTCTGCTTCCCTTAGTGATATGTTTTCTGATTTTAAACATACTGGCATGAATATAAAATATGTACTGCAGTCTTCTTGTTATATGTATATAATAAAGCATTTTGCAGTCCTATAGCTACATATCACATCTCAGTGAATTTTTCTTTAGCTATGTAGCTCATATATATTAATGCAGCCCCCACGCTTGATCATATATCAACTGACCTATATCTACAGGGCTTATCTGTCATAGACATAAATGATAGATATACCTTCATTGCAAATGCCTTGTTTCATCTCGTTCCCAGCTTTTATTCGGTGTGTTCTGTCACATTTAATATAAATCTATAAAAGAAAAGTCACCCCTCCAAAAATGCATTAAAGGGTTTCAAGACTAAGGTATGAATATGCCAAGATATGACTGTACTGAGTCAGTCCCTCTTCTATTAATACTTTATTATTGAATAAGGAATTTTAAAGCAAGTATAATTCACGCCTATTCCCTCATTGTACTCAACGAACACGTCTATATATATATATATATATATGTTTGTTGCTCACTCTGTCATTGCTTTTGTTTTCTGTCACTAGACTTTGATTCTCTTCACATATCTTGTGTATCCTAATTGTATGCATGCATATTTACCGAACCACCCATTACAGATAATAAAATGCTACATTAAAGTGTGTTGTGTTATTTTTATTGCAAGAAAAAAAATACAGGCAGAGTGATGAAAAGAGGAAAAGACAGAGTGTTAGAGACAGAGAGAGTGAGAGAGAGAGCGGCATAGAGTTCAGCTGTTGTGGTTTGTTATTGATCGAAATTCATTCCACTTATTGAAGAGCTTGTTATGACCTGCTTTTTTCACATGGTTTGATCTATAACTTAGATTTCCAGTACTGCAGCAGCTAGCTAGCACACTAAAGGGGCTTAAGACATGCATTACACACGGCCCACATGTCAAGCCTTATATGATATCATTGATTCCTATTTGTGTACTTGAACCAGTCCTGTGTTGGGGTGAATCAATGTTAAATGGTAAATAACATTTACTGTTTGAATATAATATCTATGGAAGCACACATCTCACTATCAGCATTTACAATTCTAATATTGCTGTTGATTAATCACATGCATATTTAAAAAACAATGTTTAGCACTGTGTTTATGTTTAGAACATAATTAGCATTTAAATGAGTTGTCTTTGTAGAGAAGAAAAATCCTTAATATTCAGATGTAGAAGCCAGCAGCAAAAACATAAATTAATAAATAGATAAGAAAAAAGTATGTAATCATGTAATAGGTCAAAGCTCCCAGCTGATTAAGATCGTTCCAGTATCCATGTTTTAAGCAGGAAAACTGGGACAGAGTAATAGACCTGATGGTTACCCTGTTCCTGATGCTTTTTTCTTTTTTACTCTCTACCATAACCTATTTGCCTTTATGTCGTGAAGTATTGAACTCCAGCTGACTCATGTGCCTGAGGTTGGAGCCGTGATCAGAGCATCAGCACAACTCAATAATAATTAGTCTCTTCCCCTCTGAGCCAAAAGCCGGCTATATCTTTAACAGGAGATACAAGCTTAGGAATTAAGCACCAGTGCTACCAGCTGGTTCAATAGTCTTCCATTGTCCAGATCACACTCTAAATAGTCCACACCACTGATCTTTATTCAATCACGACAAGGTCATTTGTCCAAATGGTATTTTGAAACAGAGATTCTCCATATACAGCAGCCATTATGAAGATCATCTTCCAAAACTGCCCTGAAATAGTTGTTCTGAATCTCTCTCTCTCTCTCTCTCTCTCTCTCTCTCTCTCTCTCTCTCTCTCTCTC
>NW_024582379.1:1848914-1867156 GCF_018398535.1 Haplochromis burtoni
TATGTAAATCTAAAGTAACAGTAAATTGTAGTAGTAGTAAGAGATATTTTAAACTGCGTGTCCGTATTGTGTTGATGTGCAAACAATTATGTTATAGCAGTGGAGTCAAGAGGGCAGACAACGGTACGTGCTGATAACCTCTGCCATGTTTAGGTCATGGCATGCAGTATATGTATTCACAAATACATATAGATGCCTATATAGCCAGATATGAATGCAGGCACATGGGCATGCACAACAACAACAGACACACACATATAAGTTCCTATTGTACGCAGATCAAACACTGATCCACATGCATGCACAGAGTGCAGATTAAGACTATCCCTTGCCGTAAGGGCTTAGTTGACATCTCTGTCTAAGCTCTACATTCTTCACCTCCCTCTTTGCCCTTCCTCTTCTTTTAGCAGTACGTTCAGCACCATAAAAAGCAATAACCATCTGATGGTCTCTTCATACCTGTGTACTTCTGGCACTCAAGAATGCACAGTCCCTATTTGCTCCATCAAACTGATCAGATGAACTGAACACCATGTGAAGTTAAGACTTTCTCGCTGACAATCTGCAGTCTTTCTCAGTGATACGCAATAACTGAGCAGTAGCAGTGTGCCTTGTTTAATGACTGGAATGAATTGCCAACATTTCTTCAAATTAGTAACCTGTAGAGCTTAACTGGAGGTATAAATATTTGAAGGTCTGTGATTTTGTCTTCAATAGCCTTCATGTTGTGCTCATTGGTCAAGGGAGATGCCTATTAGTTTAATTCTGTGAGTGATCCTACAGAGCCTGTGCATGCCAGACTCTGTAAAATCACACAACGAGGTCACTGCAGAGCATGCATCATTTGGATAAACACACGCACGTCAGTATTGAGCTTGCGTGACTACTCGCATGCATTTAAATACGGATAGACTATTCTGCATAGTAATGGTTTCTAATGACTTGCAGTACTAGCTGGAATCAATGGTTGTGAAATGTTACATGCACTGTGCTCTCATCTAGTTTGCAATGTCCGATGCATTTCCGAGCTCAAATGGCTTTTGGTGCAAGTATTCGATATGTTTGTTATGTAAGAAGCTGGTGGTTAAAGGGATAGCGCTCAGGGCTGGGCCATATTACATTCAGGACGGGTAGGGCATGTGAGAAGGAGAGAGAGAGAGAGAGAGAGAGAGAGAGAGAGAGAGAGAGAGAGAGAGTATGACAAGGGAAAGGTTGAGAGAGCAACACAAAGCTCCATGGGACAGTGAGGGAGAGGCACATTTAGAGAGAGATGAGAGGTTAGAAGTCACTAGTTCACAAGATAATGAGAGACAGGCTACTGATTCAGATCTTGGTGGACAGCTGGTGCGAAGGCTGAAGACGCTGCAGGCTAACACTGAAAGCAAAACAACTGTGGGATTTAACAAGAATATCGGCAGCTTGCTACAACAACAGGAAATACTTGGATACAACAGGTGAAAGACACAATTTTGAAGCAGACCTGCAGTAAATAACAGAAAGTACATTTGGAGACAACATCTGAAAGGATATGGACACCTTGCATCATGTACCACTGGACAAAGAAGTAGAAGAGGAGGTGTTATATTTTCAGTGCTTTATATTTTATTGCAGATATTTTTTTGTAAATCTTTCCAGATTGGTAGTGTAACTGTATCATACTGTGCAGCTCTTCCAGCTTTCTCTCCTAAACTAATCATATGCACTTAGTTAGATTCAGCATTTCACAAAGTGGGGATCACCTACTTCCTCTGATTTAGTGCTTCGTATACAATGGGAGGTGTTGAAAACATGCAGCAAAGTTAAAATTAATCAAACCTCTGTATACTTCTCCGGTGTTTCATTTTGTGCACATGCTACAACTATGGATGTTCAGCATGAGCAAAGTCAAGTTAGTTACAAACTAGTAGATGTAGCACAGCCCGCCAGAGTGACAGTTCTGATGAGGTGTTTGAACCATGTGGTCCACTGAGAGCATGGAGCCAGAGAAAGCACACAGCCAGAGAAGCTTCTTCAACAAGGTGGACGTGCCTGATCATGTTCACTACATTGTGGCTTCATTTGTCTTCATCATTGGGGCACTGGGCATCACTGGAAACTCTCTGGTTATGTTTGCCTTCTACAGGTAGGTATAAAACTGGCTTGTTTATTTAGATTTTTGTTTTTAATAATTGTGCATATCCCTTTTTTTGTAGATAATCTGAGCTCTTACCATTTACAGTGTGCAAGATGTGATGATCTCTCGTATGAACTCTATTATACTATACTCTTTGTTTCTTTATCTGTACTTATGAAGCAAAACAACAATAAAGGTTAAGGGGTTTTGACAGTGCATCAAACAAGTTAGTGATTACAAGTAAAAGTAATCTTTGCATCACAGTGTCCAGAAGGTAATCTTAGCTAAGCAGCATCAAATTAAAAAATGTTTTTTGAAAAATCAATAATTAAATGCTGCGTGCACAAATACCTGAAAATAGATTAATGGTTGCATAAATATACATGGCATTGAAATTAAAATCCAATGTACCATGGAGTTCAAGTCAACCATGAAATCCACACTGCTATGTAATACCATTTACTGCCATGTAATGCAACAAGTCAAAAGTAAATGACACCTGTTAAGGCTGCATGCCACTGATGGATCAGTCTCGTAACATCACAACTGTAAACTTTCTTTTAGAAGTCAAGGATGGAAGAATGTGTTATGTGTTGTGTAATTCAGAGTACCATTTAAGTTAAATGGTACTCAAAAACTGGGTCAGTGTGTGTGAGTGGTGCTGCTGTTCTGGGGATTGTCACAAGCTTTCATACTCCTCTGTCCATCATCACAGACAGATTAGATGGATTTTCCATTGTGTTGCTCTCATAATTTGTGTTTAGTGAATCAGAAATGCGCATGATGTTATGGGTTCCAGGAAACACACAACTCGCACACCCACACACACAAACACACACCTAGAGCTTGAATGAAATCGCAATCAATATGCTGATTTTTGGGGAAATGCTTTATAATATTCCCGCACACATTCAATATTATTCAATAATACAGTATTGTTTGCAAAGGCATCGACTCAAACAAATTGGGTGGAATACGTTTCATTAAAACTGCAGGAAAAAAGTTAAATTCAGGATAAACAGGAACAAAAAGCTGTGACGGAAGAAGACAGCAGGTCAATATCCTGGGTAATCAAGCTTGAAAACAGGTATACCAGTTCACACATGGTCGAATAGTTTAACAAAGAGCTTGTCTCTGATCAATATTGACCATTAAACCGTAAAATTATTTAATTATATTATATTGAGCTTTACATGCAAAGGAAATACATGTGGAGTAGGCAAATGTTTTCAGTGTTTTGGACCTGCCAAAAATATAAATAAATAAACAAAAATAATTCAGGATATTGAATTTCCTATGGTTTGGTGAGATCCTCATCCTGCACCTCTTCTAAGTTGACCTTTGAAAGAGAATTTAACCAGTTAAAATGTGGACTTGCAGTTGCAGAAATTGGATTCAAATACCGTTTGAACCAAAAGAATCTGCATTGATTTAATTTTAAGTATGACTCAAACAGTGTTTTTCAAAAATGAGTATATATGTATAATAATTAGACGATGAAATGACAAAATTATTGTCATTTTAGTCATCTGAGGGATTATACTAATCAAAACACATTAAACAGTCTCAAAGATGACTGCTGTATTTGAGGACTTTATTTTAGCTTTCTGATCACTGCAAGAAAGCCTCAGAATGATTAATGTTGTCATTTTTAATGCCACTGTGCTGTATAACATACGATTTTCCATACATTCTGTATGTTTGTGTGCTTTGCAGCAGCAAGAAACTTCGTAACTTGCCAAACTACTTAATCATGAACTTGGCAGTCAGCGACTTCCTCATGGCTTTTACACAGTCCCCCATTTTCTTCATCAACTGCCTCTACAAGGAATGGGTATTTGGAGAGATGGGTAATTGTCTCCTTTGTGTTCTGATACAACGTGAAGTGTGTGTGTGTGTGTTAAAGTCATATTTTTGTTTACAAATTTTTACATTCAGGTTGTTGATGTGTTGTTTCTTGCAGGATGTAAGATGTATGCATTCTGTGGTGCCCTGTTTGGCATTTCCTCAATGATAAACCTGCTGGCCATCTCGATTGAACGCTATCTAGTTATCACCAAGCCTCTGAAGGCCATCCACTGGAGCTCGAAAAGAAGAACCACTCTTGCCATTCTCGTGGTCTGGCTTTACTCTTTGGCATGGAGTCTAGCTCCTCTAGTTGGCTGGAGTGAGTCTCCTCAAACTGCATGTCTTTTTACTTCTAGTAAACACAAGTCCAGACTAGTGTTTAACTATTTTATTATGATTACTGAAAACTACTGCTTTCTGTGATTTTGACATATTTTATTTTCACTTCTAGGCTCCTATATCCCAGAGGGCCTCATGACATCTTGTACGTGGGATTATGTTACGTACACGACAGCCAGTAGGAGCTACACAATGATGCTGTGCTGTTTTGTCTTCTTTATCCCACTGGGAATCATCCTTTACTGCTATCTTCTAATGTTTCTGTCTATAAGGAAAACTGGGAGGTATTACAGCTCTTGTGTGTTTAATATGCTGCGTGCTTGTATATTTATAATATTAGATTCTGTGCAACATCCAGTCTTACAGAGAAAAAACAATGCAGGGACTAACTGTACATGAACTACTTCTTTTAGTTTAATTATTATGTTCTTATGAGTTCTTTGGTGAATTCTGATGTTGCGTGTGCTCCTGATACACTTAGTATTTTGTATCTTATTATTATATCTTGTGTTTGTAAATGCACAAGCCTATTCCTAAAGAATATAGTGCACTGCTCCTCCACCTAAGCTGGAAAGATACTCAGAAAAGGAATTTATGATAAGATACAACCGTGTTTTCAATAAAATGTGGAAATACTTCAAGATAACCTCAGTCTTACACACTGTAGTGTTGGAGGACAGTTAATTTGGATTCAAAACACATGTTTTACCTCATTATCTACCTCCTTTCACTTCAAAAGAGGCATCCATTGTGTTTTTAAACATAACAATTGCTTGTGTTATTGACCTGGAATGACCAAGGGCTATTTCCATCTAAGCAGCAGGTGCAGTGAACTTCATGCTTCAGGGAGAAAGGCATGTGTATTGAGTGGGCAATTTTTTTAAGACACTATCAACACAAATGTAGAAAATAGGTATTTTGTGTTCAGAAATTAATCAGAAGGTTTAAAAAAAATGCTTATTACTTATAATTTGTGGTAACAATAGCACTTTCAGATGACTGTAGTAATACTTAAAGAGAGAGTTACATCCCCAAAGAAAACTGAGGTTATTTATGTGATACTGTAGTCTTTTCCTCAGTGCAGACATTCCTAAAAGATCTTCTGCAATAATATTGAGCATGGAGCAGTAGCCATGTAAAGTTAAAAAGAAGAAATATATAGTATGAATATATTTACCATGCTGTCCATCCTGCTCTATTTACAGGGAACTAGAACGTTTGGGGACTCAGGTGAGAAAATCCACTCTCATCCAGCAGAAATCTATTAGGAGCGAGTGGAAAATGGCAAAAATCGCCTTTGTCGTAATTGTGGTCTATGTCCTCTCCTGGTCTCCATATGCCTGCGTCACACTAATTTCTTGGTCTGGGTAAGATTATTTTATCTGTTAATATTGATGATTGTGTACTTTTATTCATTGGTAATGTACATAACAGATTCATACATTTGTAGATTGTTCATTTGAAAGCATACCTGTCAGAAAAATCAGAAAAAGTCAGGTTTACAACTGCCTGTTTTTGTTATGACCTTCATCATAATGTAAAAAATGGTTGGTGAGAAAATGATATTGGGCACATTCACTGCTCTCACTATCAGATGTACGTATCTACAACATGGTGAACAGGAACAAGTAACACTTCACTAGAGACGCAGTGGTGGTGTGCTGTATGGGAGCAGTTGTAAGCACAAGATTTTAATAACTGGGCAAATATTATTCTGAATTATTAATCGTCTCCATATATAACGTTCAGGCATTTCTTCACATAAGCAATCACAAACAAAGCTTCAGTATAATTCGATGATGTTTGCCTCATTATATTCTGTGGTTGGATTTTTATCATTACATAATGTTGTGTCAATAAGAGGCCAGTATTCCCTGGTTGGGTTACATACAACAGACGGTGAAGTTGCTCATATGCCCTGTGCTTATCACAACATTCAGTAAACCACATGTCTACCCTGGGACATACAATTAGTTATGTAACTTTGAAATCACATTCTGCTCATTCAGTGGAAAGGTAGTCACACTTGTGCACACACACATGCACGCGCGCAAGCAAAGATGATCAGATGGACTTAAGCGACCCTCTTTAGCAGCTGGCACATGTTCGTTAATCTCTAACCAAATATGTCCCTTAATTATGTTACAAAACACGGAAGAGAAACTGGATCTTTGCAGCGGTCATTTCTGATTCTGTGATGTCATCAACAAACCAAACCATCTTTTTAAAACGCTGCTGTTTTGTCTGAACCAGCCATGCCAACATCTTGTCGCCATACTCCAAGACAGTCCCTGCAATAATAGCAAAAGCCTCCACTATCTACAATCCTATCATCTATGCTATCATACACAACAAATACAGGTAAATAATGATTCGGTAATTTCATTTTAAAGTTTCATATAAGCCCCTTGTGTTGTGCAGTGCCAATGTATTATTTTGGAAGAAATGCTACCAACATGTAGCAAGCTGGAGTCTAAATGAGTGCATTGTTCTGCACTGTACAGGATGGCACTGGTAGAGAAATTTCCCTGCCTGTGGTTTCTGTCTCCCACTCCTCGAAAAGAATGCATCTCATCCTCCATCAGCGAGTCCTCTTTCAGAGACTCAATCATCAGCAGACAGTCGTCAGCATCAAGGACCCACTTTATTACTGCCTCCTCCAACCTCTCTGACGTGGTAAGTTAGGTTAGAGTAGATTTTATCTGGCTGTTGTTTAAGATGCCCGAACAAACAAGATTTCTCTTATGTTGAATCTCTCTCTCTGCTTATCTAAAATGAATTCTAATAAATATGAAGTATTAATAATCTTAGCAAGATGCAGGTGGAAATTGCACTAATATTAGCTTTGAATAATGTTTGGCATCTACTAAACTTCCTCAGTTTAATTATTATTATTTTTGCTTGCAGTTATTGAGGGATGTGGAGATGGAGCCTCTGGGCAGGAGGTCAGGCGATTCCTTCAGAAGCATATCATCACGCAGTCAGTCCTGTAAGAGGTCCTGTAAAAAACAGTTAGACCGGAAGACAACCAAAACCCACACAGCAGAGAAGGTGAGGAAACACTGCAGAAAAATGTGAAAGTGTGAATCTGAAAACTCACAACGTTATCTTTTATTCATCTACCATTTACACTACTTGCCCGCATGTAGTAAAACATCACACATCCATGATCTGAAGGTGATTTTCTCATGTATGTGTTTACTTTTTGACACTCCCAGCATCCGTCTGTCATGAGTGAACCATCAAGGGCCTGTGATCACGAGCTGGTTTCCAGTTCTCTGACCATCGCCGCTCTCCCCCTCCTAGTTCTTACCAGGAGGCGCAGCCACAGTCTGACCAGTGCAATTTCAGATGCCTGTGGCGAGAAAGGAAGAATCTGCGATAGGATGAACAGCCACAAGAGCGATTCTTTTGATTGCCTGAATTTTGGAAAAATGCCACCCACAGGCCCCAGATCACCCCAGGGTGTTCCTCGCATCATCGTCATCAGTCCCACCACTGAAAGCAGCCTCATTAACCAAGACAGTGTCTCCTTAGAAGACAGCATTGAGTCAATGGAAAACAATGTTTTTGTCACCCTAAACTTTTCATCAGAAGTTTTTGAGGCACTTGAACTACTTTCTTGACCAACTGGACTACTGATTACACTTCCACTGGATGTTTCCGGATTAATAAAAAAAAATATACATCAAACTTTTTGCTACAGGCCAACATTCATATTGGCTATAGACATAAGAAGTTATTCAGCTCTTACATGTATGCGTGCCCCTCTACTCCCCTCTATTGACTAATTGACTCTACAAGGAAAACTTGTATGGCAAATGAAAAAATAAGCTGATTCTGGTATGCAGTGTGCAGTGTTCGTCAGAGTTTGGCACGGACAAAGGACCCCTAAGGGGCAGCAAGCTTTTATTAGATTTTTCAAAAATGACAAGTGCAACTACATATTTTCAAGAGCTTGGGGCTAAAGCTTGACAGGCTGAATTTAAGTTTATCTATTGAAGCAAAGGTCCATGCAGCTGTGATGCAAACTTTTGAACTGAAACAGAATTCATTCTTTACGCCAACATCATTGATTCTCTTCTGGCCACTGAAGAGAAGCGTTAGGAATAGTTCCCTCCTCCTCTTTCCTCAGGACGAGGCAATATGTGTAAAAATGTAAACCAACAAGGCAGCAAATCAAGAGCACTGATTATATGTCCGCTTTGGAAAAGCAGCACACATGAACAAAATAAGTCGTTTTTAGTAGGTTTTCTTTTTGGCTTTTATTACCACAAAGAATTTAACAGCACAACATCTTGTGTTGTAACACTAATCCGTTAGGTCATATGGACCGCTTGAGCTTTTTCACTGGAACAGAGTGAAATGAGGTCATTTTTATTATTCAAATACTGAAACTGGGTCAAATGTGTCTCATAAAACAATGACATTTTTAACATTCTGTCGGCGCAATACTTCTATACATGTTTAAATACAGTATTTAGGCACACGTCATTTCTCAGAGAGAGTACATGATTTATGTGACGTAAGTATATGACGGCTGCTTTATGTATATTTTGCCATTTGATGCTTGTGCATCTTTTGGTTTTGTAATTATAAAACTGTTTTGAAAAAAATGAGGACATGCTGGAGAAGCACTTATATTTGAATCAATATAAAAAGAGTATATATTTAAGCTGGTGATGATGATTATCTGTAACAGCTGGTCTAAGCTTAGTGTTAGTCAAAACACCTGAATTAGTAGGCAGAAAACTAATATTGACGATCATCCAAATCATAAACTACTTTCAATGAAAGCCCTTTAAGACACCTTTGAAGGACAAATTTCTTCTTCTTCAGCAGGTTTAATGGCAAATAAACTATCATTGATTGCCAGTGATAGTTAAGTGCCAGGAAGAAAGAAACACAAGAAAGAAACACTTGAATCAATGAAACACTTTAATCTCTTTTAGTTTGCCTATAAAGTCCACAGAGTTTAACATTTCATTAGAGAAGGAGTGTGTGGAGGTAGGAAGGTAAAAAAAATGTTCTGATGTTGAGCCTGAATGTACACTGACGTTTGTGCTGCAGCTCTCATCTGGACAAGCAGAAAAACGCAGACAAACACCTGCACCAATATCTCACTGAAGGTCACTTGTGTTATTGTGTTATTGTGGTTTTTTTTCTTTTTTACATTACACCATAATAATAAATGCAGAATTTATTTCTGCTCTGCTGATATGTACAGTTCTACCTTTGAAAATGATTTGAAACAAATGAAAGTGCCAGATGATACGAAGGGAAGTATTGTACATGTTGTTAACTACACTGTTATTAAGCATTCATTAAGCATTGAGAGTTATATCTGACACAGACACTCAGGCTGACCATTCCTAACATCTCTGAATTTTCAGAGATTCTTTTCCATGTGTCTGTGTGTCACTTCCTATCATATTAGTTTGACAGCTAACAACAGAAAGCGATCCCCATCCACCACACTCTTAATGCCCTTGAGCTTTTAAGGAGAAAGTATTTTTTCAGCCTGGTTTGGAACCACAAAATGTATTGTATGTGTTAAAATACACTTGAATTTTTGTGCCAGTTTTTATGCCAGTGGTGACAAAAATCACACAAAATTAAATGAAATCATGCCAACAAAGCATCATCACCACACCCTCTAATGAGTAGCGTTTGTTTACTTTTTAGCATTACTTCTTCTTTTTTTATTTACCCACAATAATGTTGAATATGTATTTGGAACTATTAACACTATAATATAATGTGTGTTTCATGCCTCAACTCAGCTATTTTATTTACCACTTTCTATTAATTTTGTGCTACTGTAATAACATCTGCAAAATTTGTATTTATTGTCTTATTATTTGTGAACAGTTAAAGAGAGTTGTGGTAGGGAACGGTATGGCACTTTTACGGTTCGTAAAGTGTTTGGATTCACCAAATCACGTAGATAAAGTTATTAAACCTGTGTTGAACCTCTACTTAAACTGCTTTTTTGTGACAAAACACTTCACCGTCTGTTGTATGTAACCCAACCAGGGTATACTGGGCTCTTACTGACACAACATGTAATGATTACACAGAGTCTACAGCTTGCACACTGACCTGTGAATGTGTACAGTGGAAAACTAAATAAAATATCCTGATTGTTGTGGAGGTTTTAAGACAGAGTGTAATAGAATAAATGGATCTGTTACAGTTAGGCATACTTCAGCCTTTTATTGACCTTTTATTTCCTTAAAAATGGATTCCTGACAATGAATGCAAAAGGAGCTAGGAGAAATTTTAAAAGCCTTCAGAATTGTAAGAGGACTATTACTTAAGATCACATAAAATATGGAAAAGTCTGGCTCCTTGGAAGCAGAATATAAAGAAATGGAGGGTGGATCACTCAACGAACAGTACTGTACATAGTGTGTTCATATTTTGCTGAGTGTTCATCAGTACAAAAAAAACAATGTTTCTGTTACATGAATTATGTGTAATGACAGCACACAACCACCGGAGGGAAGCAGACAAATAATCTATGTTGGCTTTTGGTTCGGAGTTTTCATTTTTCCACATCCTTAGAAAGAAGCATAAAACAAATGCAAGACTTGTTATTAACTCAGTCACAAATAAAATGTGTTAACTGCTTCAAGTATACCTGTCATCCCAAAGGGTAGGACACCTGAGTTTGATTAGCCTGTTACCATGCCATCCTACATACTGATACTGTTTCCAAGAGATTTAATTGTAGGGAAGGACCCAGTCAAACTGTGTGACTGTAAATGTGTTTTATCATCATACCTGCTGACAGGTGTGTCTCGGCCTGTGTGTGACTGTGTTCATATTTCAGAGAAAGACACACAGAAAGATGACATCATCATGGAAAAAAACGTAAGCGCGTACAGTGCGAGAAGATAGCGACAATATAACTGGTTAACAAGCACAAGTGGTCTCTGGTTTATGTCATACCTTTAGGAGTGTGGATGCGCACTTCCTTTAGCCTCTACGACAAACCCAAGTCACTGACAGGGTGACGGTGTGGTTGCACGCGAGTACGAACTGGCAGGTTGTTTTTTTTTTACCCCACATTGTGGTTCACATAATTAAGGTAATAAATGATTAATTTACCACAATAATCAATTTATCTTCATGTGTCTAAAGTTTCTATTAAAACGGAGCTTAACGCAGTCTTGCTAGTTGCTTCTTGAATAAGTGAGCAAGTGTGACCGAGTAAAAGCATGTGTGCATGTGAAAACGAGCTTTGCAATTGACGTCGCTCCATTGGGACCTACCTCACACGATGAGATGTCAAACACACGGAAAACTGGCCTGCAGCAGCACACTGGACGGAGCACAGACTTCCAGCAGGGGCGAAAGACTTTCCAGCCACAGGGTGAGCCATGAACACCTGTTTAGTAAACTGTGAATGCCTTTTGTGCTGATGGTATTTATTTATTTATCTTTGTATATGAGGCCTATTTAGTTTTATTGAATCCTAAGTTTTGTTGTTCTTATTTGCTGGACACATATTGAGGAAAAGAACATATTTTCAGTTGTAAGCTTGTGTCACGTTTCAGGACATGAGATGAGGTGGCCACACACTGTTTTTCTGTCTCCATGGTGTTGTGGTAATTTGCTTATGTGATGTATTTTTAAAATGGCACACTATAGCTGTTTAATTTGTGCTGTCCTAAGAATACCAGAAAGTGAATCCCGGGCATGATTGCAAGAAACATAAGGAGGAAGGTGTAGTGTGTGTATGCTGGCTAGGGGAGGGGGGATGCAGTATTGATGTTTGGTGGTGCTTTGGTGTGTGCTGAATGGAGCAGATGCTTTGATCTTCCCTAGAGACCCTGCTCCTTGCTCCTTCTAAAGCTCTGCCTCTGGTCACAGATATATGGGCAGGGATGGCAAGCCTAAAGCTGCACAGACTCACTTTTTAATATTTACTTCTCTTATTGTGAAGGTCTGCTCTAACAGAAAGCACATCCCAACCTTAACCAATCTTAAACCTTGGCAGGAATTACCTAAAGTCAGGGCCAGCCAAATATGTCTTCATTTTCCACAAATGTCTTCACTTCCATAGTGTAAAAGTCTGAGGGATCATTGCAAAGTTACAAACAACTACATCCTGAATATTAAATACGGGTTTTGATTCATTTAAACGATAGTGTGGCTTTAAGTTCTTCAGCTTTTGCCATCTCCGTGTAACCTTATCTGCCCTCCTTCGCTTCTTTTTCTTTGTATCCTGTGTTTATTTCTTCCCTCTTTCACTGCAGTCAACACAGAACAGCTGCTGTCTACTAGAGAGGAAGGAAGTAAAGCACTGGAAAGTCTACTCAGTGCACCAAATATGCAGTGCATGCGTGCATGTGTGTGTGTGTGTGTGTGTGTATGTGTGTGTATGTGCATTTCTGGGTCTTGTGTGTGCTTCTGGAGTTATGGATGCATAGCTGCCTAAATGTGGTAGAAAGCGCATCACTCATCCATAATTCATTTTATCCACCAAGACCTGTGTCATGACATTGAGGTCATGATATCATGAAGGTTGTCTGAACAAGACAACTCCATCATGAAAGACTGACGAGCTGTCAAATCACAAAACCTTTGACACCATGGGATGGAAATATCATGCTCAAGTATTTCTCTATTACAATTCACACATATTAGAGGAGATACTGCAATGGTTCAAGCTGCGATGACCTTTCGTATTTCTTTCTGCTTATTGTAAATACTGCCATGAAGTATCTGATATGTCTAAATAAGAGGAAATTATTAAAAAAATGTGTGTCGGCAGACATTAATTATACTTTAAAGCTAATTTCAATTACAAATGTGGAAATAGTGTCGCTTAAAAGTTGTATTATTCTTTCTTTATTTTCTGAGATGTTCCCATATGTTTTTCCAGTATAAAGAAACTTATTTCTGTAAAGGTAAGCTGTTTTTATTTAGAACAGTATTTGAAGAAAAAGAAAAAAAAACCCTACTTGATTTGGTTAAGCTGACAGTCTTACCAGCTGTGAGGGTATCATCAGCTTGAAGGAAAGCTGAAGGTTTATTTTCAGAGGCGCATAAACGTCCTCATTAAACGTCATACGAAACTGGCCATTATGTTTGATTCATGTGCAAAAATGGAAATGTATGCCCGAGCGTGATGCGGCACAAATCGTAGTGTCCATCACTCTACCTCAGAACAGGAGGTGACCAGAGTAATCAAGAGCAGCTGATCCCAAAAATCTTAAGTGGTGCGTGGTCTGTTTGAAATTGGTGTATTGGTGTCCCTGAGGCAACATTACACTTGGCTTTTAAATGCCTCTCTTTTATTGACCCAGACTTGACCCAGGCATTAAGGAGTTCTGCGTGCACATTTGCGGTCTGAGAGAGCGAGAGAGGGAAAGTGTGTGCGTGGACCTGTGTGTTCATGCCTGATTCCTCTCAGTTTATCTTTCCTCGGGTGGACAATCATTTTGGCTGAGCTTTCTGAATCCCAGTGCGTTTGTTTGTCTATTTCTGTCTGTCTGGTCAGAAGGGAGGAATATTTTCCACTGTGAATGTAATCAGTTCTAAACAGTGACTCGCTTTAGACCAATGATACAGGCTTTTCACAATAAGCTCATAAGAGTTCAAGCTGCTCTCTACTTCTCTGTTTTTTTTATACAAAGTGCAACTCTAACCCTAACTGTGCATGACAGTACAGAAATGGGTTGAGGGGATTAGTTAGGCTTATAGCAGTCTGGAAGGGTCAGAGTGATTAGATTGTTGAGAGACAAATACTGTTCATATTAGAAAAAATGTCAATAGTGTCATCATGCACACACATCTGAGTGAAAAATCTGGATATAGAGTAATCAGTGTAACCGTTCCTTCCTGGATTTCGAGCTACAAGTGCCCTCAGAAATATAAAAGTGAACGGAAAAAAAATTACACTAAACAAAGCTGCCACAAGAGTGTTATTTGTGTATTTTTTCAGTTCACCCATTTTTATAGAATAGTATTACAGTTCAGTATATAGTTTTTATAGTGTGTTCACTGTAAATCTGGGTGTTGTATATTTGACAAAAAAGAGCTTCAAACTCATTTACAATTAATGGTATTCAGACCTCTGCTGACCCCAGTTTGGATGAGAATCATTAGGTTTACACACAATAGAGATTTTATGTATGTTGTGTCCCTTGGGGTTGTGTGCATGTGTGTGTGGGTGGGTGGGTGTGGGCAGCAGCTGGCAGACTATGGGGTTGGTGTCCCTCTTTTATTCACATGGATGATGCATTAAATGTTATTTAGAAGGGCAGATTATGATAGCATTAAAGGGTGGAGCTTGTCTCGGTGTGAGCATGTGTGTTTGACTGCAGGCTGCTAAGCTGTGATCATTAAGCATGTGGAGAGGTGAGCATATGGAGACTGGAATAGACCATTTGACAGAACAAAAGACTGGCAGGGTGTCTGAGGTTTCGTGCTTTAGACCACTCACCATTGTTAGTGTTTAATATTATTATTCTCTAGCTCACAAATCCCCTTTGTTCTCTGTGTTACAGTTTTTGACAGCATAAGCAATTGATCTTATGTCTTTAAACAGTGAGTTAGACCGATGGGTCTATATTTTAGAAAGCATATCTCCCTGGGACTCAATACCAGTCGTCCTGTTACATGAGAATGGGACAGTGGTACAAAGCCAGTGAGATAAACTGATTTTTTCATTTATATTTCTTTATTTGGTAGTAAAGAGATTAAAATGGCTACCCTAAAACACACTTTTGTGTTGTCATGCTGTAAAGTGCATACGTGATCTGAGGGTTTTTAATGAGAAAACAGATTTCTTTAAAAAGTAGATTAAAACTAGTAAAATGAGCAGTACAGTAATTCTTAAGCATTAGTTCCTATAGTGGCTGTAAGCCTGCTGAATACTATTACCTTACAGGAAGCAGTCCACAGTCAAGCCATAAAGAGATTTTAAAAAGCTCCTGCACAAATGGTTTTGAGCCTTGCATGAAGACACTGGTTGTTGCTCATTGTTGTGGTTGATGCTTAGCTTGCAGTCATAATTAATCTGTCACGGCGCTGATTTGTTGCCTACTTTAATGCCCAAAACACACCATGCCTTCATCTGTGGGCAAAAAATCTCTAGCCTTTTCCTTCATGAATGAACTTTCATGTTAAATATGTTGATAGAAGGAAAAAAACAAAATGTGTTTGTTAGTGTTTCTGTGGCTGATTGTTTTAGGATATAACACTGGCTATTTGGCAGTTTGCACTACTTTAGGTCTGGGAAAACTTTATAGAAGGCAAAATTTTAAACAAGGACTTCCTGATTATTTGATCATCTTACTCATAAGGATGCTATTATATTATTGTTTTCACATAATGCCTGATCAGCCATCTGCAATAAAGCCTAAAGTAAACACAGTGCCTTTAGATTTACTGTAAAACTTAGGATAGGTCTAACCCTATCAAGAAGCTTCAGCTCAGCAGTGGAAACAAAGTTAATGACTCTTCCATCTTTGGTCCTCCCAGGAAAAGCTGCTCTTTTGTTACCTAGCTGTACTGTAGAGGTATGCGCTGTCAATGTGGGAATGTTTATTAGCAGGATAATGAAAAGCATCTTGTTTTTATGTGCGAGTGCGTCGTATGTGTTTAACGGCATACTATATGTGAAATGTTAGCCTGTTTACTCCATCCTTTGGTCTTTTCATCTGAGATATCTACACTCTTTTCTTTTTCAGTCTTTTAGACCCTTTACGCCTACACTTTTCCATGCCCATTTTATATCCAACAGACTTAAGACTTTTTCTCACACTTCAGCTTCCCTCCTCTGCTTTGATGTTTGTTGATTTTTCTTGAGAAGTCATTTTTTGATTGTGGCCTACGGTTGCTGTATCTACCACTGCCACAACCAGAGTTATGACTTGGCAAGATGTGCTGACTGTGTATTTGGTCAAGGCCAAGAAAGGAATGGGATGAGTTTTTAATTGAGCCACTACTATGTCAGTATAAATATAAAGTCAATATTGATCTGTCTGGGGTAAAATAAGGGGGCACGGACAAAAGCCAGCTCAGAATGAGACGAATTGCCGCTGTCTGGACATAAATAATGGAGGTACTGATAAATAAATAAGTGGGAATGAGTGTGCTGCACTCAGGAGTTCTATCCCTTAAGTATAAAAGAAAAATATTTATAACTATTTTCCAAAATGTGCTGAGATTATAGTATAGATTATGTAATTTAGTGCTCAGTTTGGTAAAGCTTGTTTGCCTAATTATTAGAGCGGGGGAAGTTGATTCAGGTCACAGAAAACACTGTAGATTTAGAGATTTACAGATTTAAAGCCATGGATGAATATCTACTTCTCCTAGATTGTTTCTAATGAAACAACAGTGTTGCAGTTGTTAAACAACCATCACACACTGACTTAAGGCAATCTTGACCTTATACAGTCGCCATTATTAAATGACCCCTGAGCGACCTTTGCATTGATGCCTTTGGAATGAATTCCCTAGTCATGATATGGTTACACTGGTTCCACCTTAAACGAAGCTGCCTGCAGGACTGAGTCCATGTTCCCAAAATATCTGGATGAAAGATAAACTGTCCCCTCTCCTGTGCCTCTTCTTCCTCCCCTGATCATTTTCTCTGTGTGCGCAATGCTCCCACTGTCTTTTCATTAATCCTCCACTTTGCTCCCTTCTTCTCCCCTCTTGTTGCCCCCCCGACATCCCCCGCCACCTGATTTTTTTTCTTCTGTTGTCTCCTTCCATACCCCAATCTCACCCTTCATGTTATCTCCACTCGTTCACCCCTCTTCTGTGTTCGTCTCACTCCACCCATGGGTGATTTCCCCTCCTCTTTCTCCTCCCTCTTCCCTCTCATCCTAACCTATACCCGTTCTCCCTCTCGCCTCCCTCTTTCCCCTCCTCCACCTTTCCCCTCCCATCTGTCATTAACTAGTATATAAGAGCATCACATCCCTCTGTACCTCTCTCACACACACAGTGTGTTTGCTGGGAAGGGAATATTTCAGGGGAAACTAGGAATTGCACAGTCCACCTGCCCGTGAAGGAATTATTTTCCTTTCTGGAATTTCCATTAAAGAGGTACAGCATTTACATTCATTTAATTTCAGCAGGAAATATGCTATTACTAATATTTAGGTGTGTGAAGGTCTTCTGGTAGTGTTTCCTGAAGGGTAATTTACATATTTTAAGCTACTGAACAACTGCAGCATTCTCCAGTGTATGGTGGTTTAAAATAACATTCAGTGAAGCATTTAACTCTTTTTTGATTGTAAAATGTTTGATGTCTTATTTGTTTATTTTTACTTAAAATGTGTTTATTTTTTTTATACCGAATAAGTCTAAAAAGGTAATTTTGGGACTTATTCAAATACATAGTTATGAATTTAGTTGTGAACTGTTTGAAACTATTGTATGAACAGTTTGATAAACAGTTTTATGTATTTTCTTTATCTTTATTTATTTAATGTTTGGCAAATGTGTAATGTGCAAATGTTTCTGCACCAATAATAAAACATCATAGCTGTGAGGCATGGTAGAGGGAACATCATGAATTTGGGGCGTTGTGCTGCCCTAAATGGCCTGTAAGCAGAGATTTTACAGTTGCGTATGATGTCTGTGAAGGTTCTCAGTCATCCAGGTCATCATAGTCTTAGGAGCTTGGAAAGAAAAGCATCTGGACTTATTTAAGTTGCTGACGTTTCACCTCTCAACGAGAAGCTTCTTCAGTTCTAGGGTCAAATGGTGGAGAGTCCCAGATTTAAGCCCTGTGGGAGTTTCCCCCCATGAGGGACAGTGGACCCCCTAATGATTCTCTACCTGCATATGATCTGAACCTTAGGGAATGCTCAAGTATCTATCTATCTATCTATCTATCTATCTATCTATCTATCTATCTATCTATCTATCTATCTATCTATCTATCTATCTATCTATCTATCTATCTATC
>NW_024582379.1:1867176-1868435 GCF_018398535.1 Haplochromis burtoni
TATCTATCTATCTATCTATCTATCTATCTATCTATCTATCTATCTATCTATCTATCTATCTATCTATCTATCTATCTATCTATCATTGCTGCACAATAACAAATCTTTTTGCTTGTCTTTCATGTCTTGTCTTTTCCTAGATCTTGGATCAAAATCTTACCCCTCATCAAAAGCTAGTGATATTTTTATTGTCACTTGATCTGCATAATATATTCCGGCCATCAGCATCACTTGTGAGCCAGATCAACACTGAACAAGGAAACCATGACCAGCAACTACAATGTCACTCTCATAGGTCCTGCCCCCTGGGGCTTCAGGCTGCAGGGAGGAAAAGACTTCAACATGCCCCTCACCATCTCGAGGGTAAGATTAAAGTGCCCATACACACATGCATACACTTAAATGTGGATAACCAGCATTGTCTTCAGGGTGATAAAACAGCATATATTTATTTTGTGACAACACAACCATATACAGTCATTCTTCTCAGAACCCTTGTGCTATTTGTACTATCAACATGTCTTTACTACCTTTCTTCATTTCTGTACCCCTCTTGACTGAACCCCTCAGCCACACCCAAGACAGCTCAGCTAAATCATATGCCATCTGTCATGTATCGACCACACATGAAACCTTTTCTCGCTTTCTTTACATTCCACTTCACTTTGAGTGTCTGTATTGAAATTGCAGCAATCAAAGTTCTGGCACACAAGTCTTGGCATCAATCCCTCTGCGTGAACAAGTAACTTGATGGTCCCTTGGTTTCCCTGCCTTTCAGTGTCTACTCGTAATATTACCTCTTATTGCCCCCCTCCCGTCTCTTCTGTTCATTCACACATCAGCGTTACCGCATGGTCACATCCACATATTCACAGAGTATGCTTTGCTCATTACTGTAACTGGATTGTGATCTTAAAAGATGCAAATCCTTCCTAATGTTGTTCAAGCTTCTGTTCTGCTCTGCTGCACTGTGCAGTGCCCTCAAACACACACATGTAATGCATTTACGCACACAAAAGTCACACAAAAGTCACCAAAACTGGCACGGTACAGACTTATAGCAACATGAGCCTGATGATGAATGGCTTACTAGGTTCTGTGCCAATCCCCTTTGGGGCCATTCTGGGTTGCCATGTTTGTGTTATTACTTTGGATGTGATACTTTTCCCACTAACTGAAGCCATGTGAATTTTTTAACCACGGGTTTGTGTGTGTATGTGTGTGTGTGTGTGTGTGTGTGTGTGTGTGTGTGTGTGTGT
>NW_024582379.1:1868455-1891906 GCF_018398535.1 Haplochromis burtoni
GTGTGTGTGTGTGTGTGTGTGTGTGTGTGTGTGTGTGTGTGTCTGAGAGTGCAGGCATGGACACAAAATGTTGGAAGACACTGTATGTAACTGAAAGGAAAAAACTGAAAGAATCCAGAAATAGGACATACAAATAGAAACAGACATCTTGTAAAATGGCAGCATTTTAAATTGCAAAATGCTACAAGAACTAATCTTGTATGAAATTAGTTCTTTTGTGTAGAGTTGGAGTTAAAAAATAATGCATAATGCATTGCAAATGCTGCATTCCAAAGAAACTGAAAGAAAAGATGAAGAAACTCTGATGCTGACATTGATTATTGAAGACTTGAAAATATGCAAGCAATAATTGACGATCCCGTTTGACCGTTACTCCAACATCACAGTGAAAGTTGTGTGATTTAACAATTTAAGATGCCTTGCGAGCTTGTTTTGTTATTTTCCTTCTCTTGAGATTGCTTTGATGTTGAGAGTTTCTTAAAAAGGTGTGAAACAACTATTGTCTGAATCCTACAAATACCAATAAATTGTAAAAGATTTGGGAATACTCAAACTGACTCAAGTGGGCTCCTTATTTAGCTTTGTGTCTCTAAAAGCAGATAAATGCAGATTAGCAGAGATGAGGTAGAGATGGGGGGTGGGGTATGGGAGGTGGTATTCAGTGCACGTAAATAATGCTGTGCACAGTTTACACAGGCTGAACTTGAAGAAGTGATGGCAGGCAGTCAAACACATGTCACTCAGCAGGTCATCTATCTACATGTGCTTGTCTGACCCTTTGATTTGTATCATACCTCTCTATAACTTCCTGTTTGTTTTTCTCTCTTGTTATTTAAATCTATGCGCTTCCTAATTCACTTTGTCAGATGTTCTTATGTAACACTTATCTGACTCGACGTGGACGTACAGTTTGTAGTCATTCGTTTTAGAATCCATGCAACTCTTAATCTAATCAGCTCTGTTAAACTGGGTCTATGACGATAAGGGCAGTGCTTCTGACCGCCTATTACTGACACATAAACATGTATACCAGTGCACACACATACTACTCTCTGCCAGTCTAACCATAGAGCTGGTTCTGAGAGGAGACCACAGAGTATGGGTTATTAGAGAATCCTGCACAACTGCCAGACCACAGTTACTCTTGCAGCTGCTGTTGCTAAGCTCTATAAGCATGTGAATATACAGTTTGTTTAATTTATGGCACTCTGTAGATGTAAAAAGTACCAGTGTCCAATAGTACCACCATTGCATCATGGCATGTATGTCTTGAGGTTTCTGCCCATTAGCTATTGTTTATGCAACTTGTCTTCACATCTTCTTATACCTTTTTTTTTCTTTTCTAGTGTTTAAAAACAGTTTTATAAGGGGCTGAGACTGATGGTGCTGCTCTGCTAAAGACCAGTAAAACACTTTACAATGGCTTCCCTTTTTGACATGTCTGGAGATTGCGAGAAGGAGGTTTAGATACATGCAGAAAGTGTGAAAAACATGGGTTGCAGCATATTCCTCAAGTAAATTTATGTGTAGCTTGCTGCACCTTTCCAATATTACTTATTTTCTAAATAATTGTCATACACTGTAATGCACAACTGGGCAGTATAAGCCTTAGTTACAGTAAGAGTGAATGGTTGAGCTCAACGAGTATCTGTTTATATGCTTAAAGAGAGTAATGGAAGCTGTATCATTATGGTTACATGCCTGTTTATATAAGAACTGGACTACCTTGCTCTTTTGTATAGCAAACATTTGGATTCAGATATCTAATAGATATCTCGCTGAAAGGATTTTGGAGAAAATAGCTTGTGGAAAATCTCAAGCAAACCCAATTAAACCCATTTACTGGGAAATCCATTTACTTCTTTTATTGATGCGAAGAGACAGAAATACCCACCAACGGTACTATTCTCAGTTAAATTTACAACTCAGTGAATAAATATTTAAACCTTTCCGAGGGTAGTCCATTTACAGAATCCACTGCTAAAATAATTTAAGGGAAAGCAACCCAGGGGAGGAGATGCATTAAGCCTCTAAGAATAGATACATCATCTCACAGGTCTGCCCTCACAAACACACCCACTTAACAGGAAGACTGGTCACAGAGCTGTACCCCTATTTTAAGCTGTACTTACTGCATTTGTGGTATCACAAAGACACAACAAATACAAAAGCAATGCTAGGATAGATTTTCCCTCCTTTTTTGTGAACAAAATTTATACAGCAGTGTATTGTGTGTCGATTATCTCATTTTTATATTGTATTTCTTTAGTAGAAGTCTTCTTCTTTCCTGCACATTACTATAATAATGGTGTGAAATGACTGGCAGTGTGTGTATGCCATCTTTGTGTATATGCACTAGATAAACATAGCAATCTGAAGAGTCTATAGTACTGGCAAAACTCTACAAGGTATAATAAACTTGGTTTATTTATCACCATTTGTGCCAAATATATATATGTATGTATGTTAGAAATATGTAACTGTGTATGCTTGGTCTAACAGAGTGCATCCTTCTATCATAATGCTTAAATAGCGGGATTCTAGTTGTACAGTGAGTACATCAAAATGAGTAGACAGCCAATCTATAATAAAACCTTTTCATGGAAGAATGCAGTTCCTGGAATTGAATCAGTGATGGCCGCCTCCTGCTTCCCTAGAGATGCTTTTCAACAGGCGATGATAACAACTGACCACAGGGATGGGTCTATTTCAAAGACGTTTTAGTTCTATACATAGTTTCTGTCTTTCTTCCCTTCCTCCTATTCCTGATTTAATGTCTTCCTCCTACAGAACTTGTTCTTAAACTCACATCATCACCAGGGGCCTGCACTATGGAGAAAGTTCAACATACCCAAGATGTATTTTTGTTACCAAACCAAACTGCCCTGGCTGATAAAGCAGAGCTGCAAATCTATATATAAGCATATTTATCTACCCATTAACATGAAAGTCAAACTGAACCAAAAATGTCTAAAAAAAAAAAAACTATTATTCTAAGCAAATGTGATAAATGGTAACTACAAAAAGATTTAAACAACACAAATGTTGGAGTAGAAGCCAAGATGGAAAGTTGGCAAAAAGATGCTGATTGTGTAAACACTTAAGTTATTAAGACAGCATTATCGAGAAACCTGTCAGTTAATCACAATAAAACCAGTATTTTTATGTGATATAAAAGTGCAATGTCACAATATCAATGTTATATGAAGTACACATATGGTTTTACACACCTCAGTGATGACTTAGTAAAAAGTGAGCTACTTAAACAACTTCCAATAAAGCAGAGAATTTGCAACAAATGCAGGAAAATTGTGTATGACCACTTGTCTAAAAAAAAACACACAGTTGAAAACAACCAAGCTATGCAAGGTGGCAGTTTGTGATATGTGACCTAAAAGTAAACAAATGACTCAATTGAGCATCAATGGAGCACTTGCTAGTTAGACTCTAAAATGATAGGAAAAACAAAACAATGGACAGAAATGACAGATTCCTTTACATGACGGTAAATAAAAGATTTAAGCAGTTGGTGGGGAAAAAACACCCAAGACACAACATCCCAGGTGGAAAATATTTTTCAATTTCAGTTTTATTAAGTGACAGTATTATTCAGGCTCATGAAGAGATATCCTTCTTCTTCTTCTTCTTCTTCTTCTTCTTCTTCTTCTTCTTCTTCTTCTTCTTCTTCTTAATATTAATATTAATATTAATAATAATAAGCAGTTATGTTATGTTAGCTTAAAATTTCCAGGGGAAGCACCACCTAGGCTACTTTTTTGCTTACATTTGACTTATGCTAGGTCAATATAATGGTGCTACTAGCATCTTGTAGCAGTAGAGTCACAATTAGATAGTCTGTAGCTCATTGGTAAAGAAGACTGGGAAGGAATCTTCATTTATTTACTTAGAAAGACAGCTGTATGCAAGCTGCAACCATCAATAAATAAAATGTTATTTAGTATTTTTTTTTGTGGTATTAGAAGTAAAAGACAGTGTAAGACAATTTTAGCTTCATCCTTGTAGCTCCAGCCTTGGCAGTGTTAAAAACTCCCAGGAGCCAGCATAGAACAATGAGGTAAGCTTTGAAAAACCCAAGGTTGAAGCTGAAGTTACCTCGGTCTTTCCAAGCCTTGCAAGCCTCTGGTCTTAACCCTGTAATGCTGAGATTTCTCATCTTAATCTTTCATACCAAACTTCACGAACCTGTTGACAGCTCCTCCAAACGACTTAATAATGCTTAAATCTGTCTTAATCAAAACAATTCCCATGCTTCCCTCTGAGTATCTTAGCTAAATAGTCCCAGAGCCAGAATCAACAACTTATCATTTGCCCTCCATAAATCAATCTGTCAGTATGTATGTGTTTGGGTGTGAGTTGGAAAATGCTATATTTGAAAACTGTTACACATTTGATTTTTCTGTAGTCCCAGCAGTGTGAGAATTAATCTTACTCTCATTAAAATCAGTGAAATTTTATGTTTCCTGTCAATATTTGGCATTTGCTTATCGTGGCTTTTTATGATGTCACCAGTTATGATGTCACTTGTACCACATGCTTTTATGCGTTTCATGTCATGTTTAGAAAATATGCTCATCGTTCTTCTGTGTTAGGATATTTGAATCTATTGCTGACCTTACAATAACATTTCTGACTTCACCAGTAACGGATTAACTTATTTCTTTGCCATGAAGTGGTAATGTATTACAATATTTTTTTTCAAAACATGTTAATATTGCAAACAATAGACTGTTTAATAGATTAAAAGAAGACTTTTATGAGCCCTTAGAACAGCACAGCCAAATCATAACACACTGCAGTGAATTCACACAATGAAGAGACTAGAATAATCCATTGTGGCTATAATGTGTTTTCCACAGTAGCTGCTAAACCCGTCATGCCATTTTTGCCTTCCTCTCAGGATGCTGGCCACCTGACTGGATCATGTTTATTCAGATTAATTTTGGTTGACTGTAAAGATTGACAGAAGCACAAGAAAACATCTGGTGTAACAGCAGTATCTGTCTGTTCTCTTTGGCTTTTGTTAAGCTTTGCTTGGACAATGTACTGGGAACCTAGACCCTTAGTCTTTTCCTACATAGATTTATAGACTTGTTCTGCATGTCTTAGTGTACAAACACAATCTAAAGGTTAGTATATTATACACTAAGCTGATCTGATGTTTTTCTAAGAAAAGAGTTATGTCCCAAAGCACCAACTCTGTCTCTCTTTGTGATTCATGTTTCTTCCTAATGCCTGATTCCCTCTTAATGACATGTGCGGCTGTGATTCTTGAAGCTCATGGGTTACAAATAAGAAGTCTCTATTCCCAGAACCCAGTTGATGCACACAACAATAAATGTTTTCCCAGATTTTATCAGATGTTGACTGTAGCAAACATATTAAACAAATTATATATGTTATCCCAAATCAAGGTTATTAGATTAATTGCAAAATAGCTAAAGAAGGGCCACTTAAATATTAAAATCATATGGGACTAAATAAATCCGGTCCTGGGTTCATATAGCTCAGTTCCTGCCCTTTCAATGTCCTTTCTGCCATGACAATCTTCCTAATGAGGCTGGTTGTGAAAGCTAACTTATTCATGATTGGTTTAGCAAAGTGCAGCTTTATATTATATGGTTTTCATGGGTTTATAAATCCTCACTTCATTCCATGTAAATGTCCCCTAATATTTACAATGAAACTGATAAATATGACATATTTAATGCTTTCCAGGAAGAATATTGTGTCCCACTGTCTGGGTTTTCCTGGTGTGTACAGTTTTTTTTTTTATCCTTACTCATCTACTTCTACTAATTTTTTCACCCAGTTTACTTAAAAAGATATATCTTTTGAAGCTGTTGATCTGTCATATGTTGGATTGATCTATTAAACTATGTTGATGCTGCATCAACATAGCTGGTATTTTCTTCATGTGAATAATTGGTACGGTGGGCCTGAGAGGTCAAACACACATTTTTCTATTTGCTCTTCTTCAATTCCAGTCTCTCTGAACTCTTAGAGCCACTAGGCCATTACAAATTTTGGGGATCTACAGATGGCACTAAAGCACCAATGTAAAGCAAACCAACGTTTGCATTCTTTTAAGTACGAGCAAAGTCATGCTACAGTTGTAATTATGATAAAAACCTATAACAGATTAATAACTTGGCTTCCACTTTTCTGTACGCAACCAAATCAAAAGAGCACAGCTGAATTTTAATAATACTCATGAACCCACATCAGTCAGCTTGTGCTAACTAGGGACGCTGCTTAATTGCAAGCACGACAGACCTCATGTCCAAAGCTTGATATTTATTTATGTATAATGTGTTTTGTGGGTTTTGCCAGTGTGACTGCACTACAGTTCTGTGGGAACTCAATCTGATATAACCTTGTCTATTCTACTTCTACTTGCAATTTTATAGTCTAATATTTGTGTGAAATATTCATACTTAATTCATTTTCAGGGGGTTATGTTGATGTTTATGTGTAGTAACGTGTATATTTCTATACTTCAGTGATGTTGTGGCTTTAGATTCTTTTATCCATTGCAATTTTCAGTGACTCGACTTCTAACCCCAGTGAGTGAGTTTGCCAGCACCAGTCTGAAGCCAAATCAAGTCGAATCTAATACTCGTAACAGCTGACGAAGACCAGTGGATTTTGTCAGATGAATACCAGATTCCTTTTCATAAAATTTCAAGATCCTGCTGACAAACCTGCATGATTTACTTTATTCAGGGCCATAAACTGCGAATGAAACATTCCCTCACAGTTTACTACGTGTTACTGATTGGGCCATACAAGTAGGCTGACATGATGGCTGACCTTGCACTTTATTAATCTTCCTCTTTCTTTGTGTAAACCTCTCTCTGTTTCTGTTTATGTGAATCTCTCATGGAGATATCTGTTGCTATTACTCTGACTCTGACTGCTCTTCACTTTTCTTGTGCTTAACAAACGTTTTCATTATTATCTTTCCTGTTTTCTGTGTTGTTAGATTCATATTTTTCAAAGGGTACAATTTTTCCAGTCCTCATTCACTGCAGTGTAACAAATACATTAATCAAATAATTTTTATATATTTAATTTTAGGAAAAAATCAAGCAGGAAACATTATTAGCAATGCAACACATGCAAGTTTATGATTTGACTGGGTGCCATAAGCTGAGGATATCCTGTTCCAAGTGAATTAAAACAATTAACGAAAGAAAGAGCAAACAGTAGCTGAATGTTAGCATTTATTGAGAAAATTGGAGAATTGGAAATACCTTGGTAGTAGTGCCTAAGTAGATTTCTGCAAATGTTGGTACAGTGGCATTTAATAGAAAAACTGAAATTTTAAGTTGTGCTGCTAAGTAATAGCAGTGAGTTGAGTGAATATTAAGCATTGACTCTTTTTGTTTTCATGCAGAAGTCTGCTATAAACAGGCAGTGCAAAGGAAAAGATCTTGTTGATGTGGTAATACAACTCATCAAACTCTTGTTGCCCTTATACTTTTGTTGGAGGATATGCCAAACTTGCTGCTAAGTGGACTTTATGCACAAAAATATATTAAAAAAACCAAACATACTGTCTCAACATATGGTAATAAATATTGATTATAAATAAGTGGACATCAATAAAATAAATAATTTTTAAAAACCCTTCAGTAAAACAATATATAGAGTGAAGGGTAATTTCTTGTCATGACATTACTAAAAGATAACATAAGTTCCAGTACTGAAACAGCAAAATTGAAGGAAAATAGGTCAGTACTGAAGGCTTCCATATGGAAGCAGCTTTGTGTATGTTCGAGTTACAGAGTATTTGTGTCTCAAGCTCTCAGAGAGTGCGATGCGAACCATCTGCCTGTCATCTTTGTCACTACTTGTGCTGAAAGCAGGCATTGTTCAAAGCACTCAAAATGGTCAGTGTGTGCTCAAAGCAGACAATGTTGCGGCACTCCAGTAAGCTCTTATTGCTATGTGTTGAAACCAGATTTTTTAAGCACTTAAATCAGACAGCATATGTGTTGAAACCTGACATCGCTGGAAGCATAAGAGCAAGTTCGTAGGAGATGGCTTTTAGACACGGCATGTGTGTTTCTCATTGTTTTGGAACAGTGATGACACAAGTACTGACCCCTTTACTTTTGCATGAATATTTAGTAAGGCAGCTGGATTTCACACACAGAGTGCAAAGTCTTGAGCTGCTTCTCATTTCTTTATATTTTGCTAGGAAAATAACAACAGCAGCTTATTGAATCATGTTCAAAAATAACAATGTTTAACAGAGAAAACCCAACAGTCAGATGAGCCCTACAAATAAGCACTTTAGCGACAGTGGGAAGGAAAAGCTCCCTTTTAAAAGGAAGAAACCTCTGGCAGAACCAGGCTCAAGGAGGGGCTGCTAACTGCTGTGACTGGTTGGGGGTGAGGAGAAGAAGACAGGACAAAGGTACACTGTGGAAGGGAGCCAGAAATGAATAATAACTAATTAAATGTAAAGTGATGTATGAATACATGAGTGAAAAAAGATGAGTGAAGAAGCAAACACTCATTATGAGAGGATCCCAGCAGTGTAGGCCACCTGATCCAGCCCTAGCTATATGCTTTATCAAAAAGGAAAGTTTTAAGCCTAATCTTGAAAGTAGAGAGTGTGTCTGTGTCCTGAATTGGCAGCTGCTTCCACAGAAGGTGGCCTGGAAGCGCTTAAAAGCCTTTAATTTTCTCAAATTCTCAAATCTTTCAATCCGGCGCGCCTTACAGTCTGAATAATATGGTACTCTTTATCTCTTGTAGATGGCTGTTTTTAGACCTGTCAATTCTTTTGTTCTCCACTTGTCCACCACCACAGTTTCTTCAGTTTTTTTAAGGACAGACTGCACACCATGCCAAGAAACACATGGAAGTTTGAAGTTTTGTGCTAATAGTTATTTTATATCTGTCTGTGTTGTCTTGACATTTTTCCATAGATTCAAATAAAGAAATTCCAACAAATTGTGTGTTTTTAAAACAGGCTGCGATTAACAAATTTCCTGAAGATACCATTTAAAAGTGGTTGTTTCCTAAGTTGTCTATTATGAGTAGACACAAGACTGGTTCATTCCTTGAGTTGGTCCCTGAATGCTTGAATGATTCATAGGTCAGTGTTAAATCTAACAAAGCTAAAGAAAAAAAACCTCTGAAAAACAGGAACAAGGTAGGGCTGAAATTGAGTGAAAAAATTAGCCAACGAAAGCCAAAGAAGACCTTAAATAAGTCTGGAGAACTATTGCTCAAGACCAATTTTTAAAAAAAATACAAGAAAGTCTGGCTCCTTGGAAGCAACAAGTAATGAGGGGTGACTTTTGCACAATAGTGTCTGTTGATTTGTTGAAGAAAAAAAAACACTTAAAGGCAAATTCTTTTTGCCACTTGAACTACGAGGGTTTCCACACCACCCTAAATATGTAGACATGGAGTTAAAAAGCAAATATGTTTAGCAATGATATAAAATACAGGTAAGTGTTAGAGAACTTTTACAGTTCTGTAACAGCCTCTCCCATAGCCGCTGACATCAGTGGCTCAAGCTTTGGGCCAAACAGAAAAGAAAAGTCACTGGCACTGCTGTTGCCAGCTGTTTTGCAGTTTTTATGGTGGATAAGGCTTTTGTACTGGTTTCTCAGAGAAAAGATTATAGAAAGCACATTTCAAGTTTTCAGCATTCCCTGTCAACTGAAGCATTGTTCCGTTTGCGTTTGACATTGGTGTAATGCATGTGTGTGTCATATTTGTGTTAGATCTGAAGTGTTACAGCTGCTGTTTTCTGTCATGACCAAAGCAACAGAGCCATAAATCAAATAACCTGGCAGTCTCCAAGTACTTGACTTGTTGCATAGATAGATTATTTGGATTTCTGTGTCTGATTTTCTTGGATGCGTTTCACTTTCTTTGATATAAACATTGAGACGACTTTGAGCTTTGAAAGATTTTCTTCGTATTAATTTCGAACAAATGTTTGCCTTTGCAAAAGGATTTCTTACCAGTACGAATAATTGCTTCAGACATGTGGATTTAAGACATACACGATAAATTCATACAAGCAAAATAAATAATCTTCACAAAAATCTTTACTGTTTATGGAGTAGCTTTAAAATCAATTCAAGGCGGTTGTATGGAAACAGGTTACTTTTACTCTGAAAGAAACAGAGCCGTGTTTTGTGTCTGTATGTGGAGAGGGAATTTATGTGGGTAGGGGGGGAGGACCTTAGCACTAATTGGGGAAAACATATAATAGCACATTTTGTGGTGAGCATTTGGGCCATAACAGTGCCAGAGTGGTTAGCTGGAACACACCCCTGGAAATGGGTCAAAACATGCAGCATAATATCTACTCGGTGGCATTTTCTTCTTTTCCTTCTCTTTCTCCCTTCCTCGCCATCCATACCAGTTTAATCAACGTTATGTCAATCCCTCATTATGCTCTTCTTCCTGCCCTCTGTGCTAGTGAGCGGTGCTGAGTGATGTTGCGTGTGTTGAGCTAATATGACTATAAAAGGTTGGGGCCGCAGAGCCTTAATGCTAATCCGGGTGCAGAGCCTCTTTTATTAGCCCTGCTTGTGTCTGTCTGTATTTGTGTGTGCTTGTGTGTCTGTGAGAGAGCGAGAGACAAAGATAAAGGCAAAGGAAACACAGTTAACCCCATATTACACTGTCCCATCCTTGACTGTCTTTCTACACTTGAAGTGATCTATAGTCAGGGAGCAGGAGACGCATTTGTTTTTAAGAATCTTCTACAAAAGTGTGCTTCTTTGTGTGTGCTGTTAGGGAAGTAGTCTGTGTGGTGTCAAAAGAAACAAATGACCTCACTCCACTTTGGACACACTTAGAGCCTCTGTGTGACTAAGAATGGACAGAACTACATCTGCAAGGCGTTGCTAACACTATTCAGTCCCATATAATTAACAACAGAACTTACAAAAAGCTAGTCGCTTAATTTAGTTGCTTAGAAATAAACATTTCATCAATATTTTTATGTAGATTGTGAATTGAATATTTTTAAGTACCTTCATGCTCAGAAGGTCGTTTTTAGAAAATGTTTTGGTCAGAAAAGATAGAAAAAATAATTTCAATATTTCACTGCTAATAAAAATATTAGATTGTTCATTTTCCACGAGTGTGTAAAAGTACATTTAAGTTAATCTGTCCCTCCTGGTAAAGTATGTACACTCTCTTACATAACAGCACATAACACATAATTTGAAATGTATCAGAAAGGAACAGGCAGCTCTGTGCGCAGTCCATGAAAAATCAAGAATGTATAATTAGACGCTCAACCAAATGATCTGATTATATTTTCACGTGGCGTTAAGCTCATTTACGTGCATGCTAAATGCTTAGCTTGTTTACAAAATATGCACCTGTGTATGTTGAAGCCCATTTGAACAGCAGAACCGGTATTCAGTACCAGATCGTTGTTTTTTTGGTTTTTTTGCTTGAATCTGTTTCAAATTAACCAACTTCCTCCAGAGCGGAGTGATTAAAGACTGTTTACATATTTAAGGTTTAGCTTGAAGATGAAGGAATACACTGAAACATGGAGACAAGAAACGTGTATCTAAATTTTATGATGCGTGTAAAGTGAGAAATGTCTGGCTAATAATTACTGTTTCCTCAAAGCCCATAAAAAAGGTATGTGTCTACACCACGGAGCGTCCCATTATCTGTTTGTCACCTTTTTAACAACATTTTGCATGGGGTATAATTGCGTTATTGCTTTTTACTGACACTAAATTCACTTTACTTCATCTTTATTGCACAGTAGTGCTTAAGAAAGTGTAAAATTTAGCTCCTTTTTTGCTCAAAGAGGCAGATATCACAATATCATACCACAAACCTTTGTGTTACACTGATTCTGTTTGCTCTAAGCTGTAAATACCTTCTTGCATTATCAATTCGTGGCATGTTCCCAACTCGCATAGCTACTGTAATGTATAGAGCAGGCATTAAAAAATGAATAAGAATAAATATCTTTAAATGATAAACAGCCATGTTCATTCTTTCTTTTTCTCAGATACACTGTGGTTGAGAACCTTTGAACTCTTTTCTCTAACAAGCTGCAAGGCCATTAAGACAGCACACAATAAAGAACACACAAAAGTAATTTAATCCTGCAGGCTCCTGCTATTAAAAACACATCAGTGAGCCTAAAGTAGACCCTCCATCATGTGGTGCAGAACCTAGGTCTTTCATTATTTTTCTCTAAATACTCATGCAATAGAAGAGATCCATAAATCCTCTGATAAACACAGGCTGAATGTGGACATCCGACATCACCTTGACCCACCGGCCAGCTCAGTAATCCCGATATTTCCAGCAATTCATGCTGTTTGTGGTTTTTGTGTTTCTGCAGCTGACGGATGGCGGAAAGGCAGCGAAAGGTGGTATTGCTGTTGGAGACATGGTTCTTTCCATTGATGGCATCTCCACGGACGGCATGAACCACCTGGAGGCCCAGAACAAAATCAAGAGCTGCACTGGCAACCTCAGCCTCACTCTGCAGAAGTAAGCCATGACCTCACGCTCTGTGTGTCTGAAGTTGTTAAGCCAAACCCTAGCCACATCACCTTGAAATGATTTAATGCGTGAACCTGAGTGGGTATACATTTATCACCATGACAACACAGGATCCGTGCACTCCCTTTCAGTTAGTCCCAAACAACCCAGTTGTGCATCAGATTTAAGGTTCATGCTTCCCCTTTCAACCCCAGACATCCTGCATCCAGGCAGATTTTCACTGTTGTTGTAGGAGATAATCTTACCTCTAACACACAGCAACGCCATTAGTTCTGCCTGATCGCTTGTCCCCTGAAGGGAAGCGGGAGAGCTAAAATCACATGGAGAGCATCAACATGTGGCCCATCACCTCTTCCCCCAAGGCTTACTCCTCACTGTCTGGTGGAATCCTGTACATCGGAGCTGAATTATCTCAAGAATTTCTGTTGTAGTGTGTGTGTATCAGTGCGTCTAGATCATAGTGGATCTCATGTGGTTCAAATTGTCTGTTTTTTGGCGGCACTTGTAGGCATATGTGTGTTTTTATTTAAGCCCAGTGAGATATTCAGGGCTTTTACACTTGTACTTTCGGATTAAGGGTGAAGAGAGAAATGCTCATCTGTTTTTGTTTGTTTGTTTGCATGTTTATTTGTGCCTCTGCATCTCTGCCTCTCACTCAATTCAGATTTTACATTCTGTCCTCTCTTGGTCATTTTCCTTTTTTTCACCCCTCACTTTATGTGAGCCTCTAATTTGTGTCCAAATGACGACAGACCATAGATGTTTACTTTTGGTTGAGTGGTGGAGAGCACACACACACTAATATTATAAGGCTTTCCGCTTCTCAAGGACAGAGTGTGGGCTAGTGAGTGTGCATGTGTGTCAGTGTGAGCAACAGATATTCACGATCTAGTTCTATTTTATGATGAGAGAAACAGGTCTTAGAATAACACTTGGCTAAGATGGATGGCCTGGGGCAAGTCGCAAAGTTTTGCTGACAACGATATGGAAGCCACTGAAGCTGAAACCAAAATCATTTTGCAGGAAGCGGTAGCTGTCATTCTATCCTTGCCTTAAAATTTGTTTAGAATATATCCTCCAATCTCTCAGCAAACTGATAAAACACCACGATAGGTTTCTCACTGACTGATTTCCCTGACAGTTACATACAGATTAGTCAGGACACTGTCAGACTGGTTTTGTATAACCAACGCTCATAGCAGCAAGCAATCAAGAAGTTACTGGACCCGAGGTTAAGAGATCTTCCAGCATATAACATTTTTATGGGACCACAAGTTGTTGTTGTTAGAGAGCATGTTAAAACACATTCAGCTATTAACTACCACGCAGCTGGATGATATCGAGTATCATTAATTTTATCAGTGGTAAAAAACATGTGGCCGTATTTTATTATGAAAGCTGCGCGATTAAAGGACATCTTTGGGGACAGTTCATTTGAGATTGACAGCAATTTGTGTCCCTTCTCCAAACACTGTTTACAATGAGAAATAAAATCAGAGTGTCTGGGTTTCTCTGTGTTTGATGGCTGACATTAACTGGCACTTTGATTGACGTAGTCTGTGTTCAAAATGTTTCATCCCTGGGTCAACATGTGGTCCATCTTTAATGGGTTTGCATGAATAATGGAAAGAACCAGTCTAGTCCCTTGTTTCTGTTAGCGTTTATAGGTTATCGCCCATTCGTTGTTCCTTTTCTTCCTGTTTGACCACACATTTTGATTGGCTTTGTCACTGGGTCAAAGAGCAAAAGGAATGAGAGCAGTGCGGTGATACAACAATGCATGTGGTGTCTGTATGTGTGTATTTTGAATGGGAGACTGGTTGTTATTCGTTTTCCAAATAAAGAGGTGGATGTGGAGAAGAGATGGACAGCAGATGTGTGAAGAACAAGAAAAGAAAAGCTGTAAAAGTAAAGTTGTCTCTACAAGGCTGTTAAATTGACATGAAGCTAAATATGTCCAGGCTACAAATTTTTTTTTAAGGATGGCAAATATAAAGAGCCAAATTATCCTGGCACTGACTGACCTCTTCATCCAGTAAAAAGCTGGAACAGAACTGGGATTTATTAACTGTAAATGCATGAATGCAAATACCATGGTTACCAGGGAAATCATCACACACGAACATTCATTTAGTTGTCTGTGAGAGTTTCTTTATTTCTTGGGGGGAAAACATTACAGTGAAGCAAGCATTGCCAAAATGGCAAGCAGCAGGTGCCAAAACAACATCAGTGGAAATTTCTTGCTGTTCCGTCTATCCCAGCTCAGATCAATCACTTTAAACTGATCAGAGCAAGAAAAAGTTGAGCCAGCTGGAAAAGTTCAAATGAATAACCCTGTGCATAAAGTAAAAACAAAATCTTTAGAATGAGCAACAGGTGAAAGATTAGTATTATCGGCACTTTTTGATCAGTTTTTCTTGCTAAATATTTTATAATGTAGTGACTTTGTACTTTGTAGAAAGAAACTGACTACTGCTAAGTTCTTAAGTAAGGGATTAACTACTAGTACTTTTGTCAAGTCTTGACGTACTGAAGTTTGATGTTTTATTGTAAATGTAAATTAAGTCATACTTTGTGGTTTTCATCTCTGCACAAGGAGCCGGATTATATTCAACTGCAGCTGTGCATATCTCCCTCAGTTTGAATTCAGTTACGTTGCTGTGGGTCTGCTACCTTATCACAAGGTGGGTGATCAGTTCTGCAGACTTTTAAGCATCACTTAAATCTTTAATCCAATCCTTAAGAAGGATTTTGTTCATCCTTTTATATTTTCATGACAGACTGAAAAAATAAATTTCCCTGAGTTAGTGAATGCTGACAAAAGTGAGTATAAATCTAGTGTTTGTTTGTTTAAAGCTTCAGTCTTTGCCTGATTTGTTTTTCTGGTCTAGGAATGCACTTTGTATTGTTATATGAATAATAGCTTTCAAAACACACTTTTGGTTCTCGAGCTTTGGGGCCTTGATGGCCTTTTGTTAAACAGAACCAGTGTTTTTGTTGCACTCCTGCTGAGAAAGCTTGGTAGAGACACTGAAAAGAAAGAGAAAAGGCTGAAAATGAGAAAACACAACACTTAAACAAAGATAGAGACAGATTCGTCATCACTGTTTACCTGAGATCTTTGCCTGCAACTTAAGACATAATTCACCTTGCAATAATGTCACCAGGCGAGAATGTTGAAACGTCACTACTCCTTGTTTAGATTCATATATCTCTATAAAACTATACTAGGATTTGATACGCACAGCTGTGGAAAAAAATGCAGCCAAGTTTCTGGGAGTTTGTTTTGTCTTTTCTTTTCTTTTTTTTCAATGAATCGTTTTTTCCGTTCTTATCTTCAGCGTCAAACTGAATCCCGGTTGATGAGACCAATAAAAACACCCAATATCTTGTTTGCTAAATGGGCTGTTTTATTGTGGGGAAGACATGTGGCGCACATGTGTGCATAGCACACTCACACACATACCACGCATGAATGCAAATAGACTTTCAGAGAAATGGTTGGTTAGGTTTTGGTACACTCCTTTCAATTTGCAGGGTTGCAATCTGTAAAATAGTTTCTCGATTAATCACGGAGTCTATTGGTTGTGGACGCAACACAACTTCGCCGAATCCTAACTGACATCTTTAAACTCCTTGTTGTGTTTGACCATCAGTCCAAAGCGGAAACATTTACTAATATTTCTAAACATTTAGAATTACAAATGATAGAAGCCATATGTGGTTGTGTAACGTAGCTTTTGCATTCAAAGTGACTGAAGCACTTACAATAGGTGTAGCTTATTTTTCTCTCAGCTGACTAATTTGTGGCAGCTTCATTCATGAGTCCTTCTTTAAAAGCAGGGATAGGTGCCAGAGGAAGGCATTAAAGAGGGAAGATATGTGGATAGGATAAAGTAGAGTAAGTTGAGGAAGGTTTAAAGAATGAACAGTAGTGCTGAACTAGAGGTTTGAATGCAGGGTGGAAGGAAAAGGTAAGACAATGTAGTCAGACTTTGTTGTTTTAGAAATGACTAAGGCAGAAGGACATTTCCTTCTTGCGTGATGGCTTTGTCCTAAAGGGGTCCCACTGGTGAAGTGTAATACGTTTCAGCACTTAAATTCACCTCTTTAGCGATATCATTATTTTCTGCAAAGGAACACCAAAGGATTAAACTCTTCATTTCAACCAATTACCCCGTGCCTCAACAAAACCACCTTTGTATTTCACTGTTATGCACTTCGACTGCCAGTGTCTGGCTAAATGGTTTATTCCCCACAGTAAAGTCCTTTCGAAGCCCATTTGACTATTTAATGGACCCACGTTCATGTGTGTGCTTGAGTGTTTTTCTCTAGTAATGGCACAGTGTCAAGGCCCCGATGGTTGTTAGGGGGGAGAAAATGAAACACAGTTGACCTGATGTACCTACACCAACACAGGAACACGCAGCAAATGATTGCATTATTTAGATCATGCAAAGAAGACAGGATTTAAAGCAGCTTTTGTGTTGTTTTCTTCTTTAATCAGCATGGAGATCTCCAACTGTTGAAAGCACCTCAAACAGGATAATTGCAGTGTTTGACAAGCCTTTTCTTTGTTGCAGAGTTTCTAAATAGTGGTGGGGTCATGACATAACTTTTCTAAAAGCTCTTACGCATGAATGTAGAAGGCCACACAAAAAGACCTTAATAAGGGATAGATAAAGAAAATCAGATATGAGATTTTGTGTATGTCTCACGATATTGCTGCAGATGTGCTGTTGATGTTTTACTACAGTGGGACTGACCCCTTCCCCCGCAATGCACAAGCATGCACATAAGTCAGAAGGGGATGTTTAGCTCACCTGAACACCCTATAATAAATTCACACTCATTCTCCATTGACAGAGAACAGCAGTGGTCTGCACACCTAATTGTCTACTCCTTCCATGCGCAGAAACCCTGCAGACAGAGTCACACACACTCGAGCACACATACATGCACAGAGCTCACATAAAATAAAACTCAAGCAGCTGCCTGATTTATTTTGAGCCTGGAAGTTTGGCCTGTGCTCAGGGAAGGGGTTGTGTGAGGGAAGTTTACGTAGAGATGGGGTATACGTTTTCATTTTGTTTATGTTGTGTTCTCCGAAAAGCAGAGACACCATCCCTGCGTTGTACCAGATATGCCGATGCTTGTGCACGGCCACGTGTCTGTCCAGAAAACACAAGCAAGCGCATGTGCACAGAGAACAGTGATGTGTGAAGAGAAGTTAATTGTGACTCCTAGGAGTGAAATTGATTAGTTTTAATTGCTTTAAAATGAACAGAAATACATTTCCCAACAGACCACTTATATATCTCAATGTAATCTTAAATCTAAGAAATATGAGAAACATGAGAGAGCATGAGTTACATAATTGGGGGAGTACGTGTCAGTTACCTGTTTGTGGGCAACACTGATACTTTAATATAATGATGCACTGCCTGTTTTTAGCTTACACTTGAAACCCAGTATGGATGGCATACTTACTTGGAACGAACCGCCACGTAACAAGAACAACATGTTTGAATGACTCTGTGTTTGAAACCCAAAGACAAAATCAGATTCCTTGTTTACAAAAACATTGCATGGTTTTAGAAATTCCATCCATACATTTTCTTAACCACTTAACCAGTTCAGTGTCACAGGAGTGCTGGAGCCTATCCCAGCTGTCATTGGGTGGGAGGTACAAAAAATACGCCGGTTAACGCAGCAATGCTGACATTTGGATTGCTAAGATGTTTTGGAGCCAAAAAAAGGGGGCACGGATGATGTGTTTGTGTGCGAATGTCAGGAAAATAAGGCATCACCGAAGTTTCATATTGAACAGATTAAAAACATGTGAACATATAAACTCTCAGTTTGAAGTCAGAAGACTGAAACAATCAATCCAAGTTCTAGCTTTTTAAGTCAGATGGAAATGAAATTGAAATCAAGCACATAGTGAAGACATAACAAGAAATGTGGGCGAGAGAGTGCAAATAATCATGGACGGTGGTTGTTGGGTGATGCTAAGCAGCTTCTGGTGATGGTAGACATGAACACCTAACAGCCTAATTCATGAACGTAGAGCTAGGTATTCTATATGTTGCACCAATTTAAACTCAAATGCAAATATAAATAAGAGGGAGAGTTTAGTAAAAATGTATAGGAAAAAATAAATCGGAGGTCTACTGAAAACAGTGAAAATATGGCACATTACCGTGTGTTAGAACTTATAAGACTTGCACCGTAGCTACAGAAATTCACAGCTCTTTACAAACCCTGTGTACTAATAGATTCTCTCTGTGCAGCTGCCATTGTCACTTATATGCCTTTGATCATTTGCCAAAGCTACGAGTGCTAAACTAGGCTCACCTGTCTCTGTCTTTCACAGTCTCTACTATTTGCCAAAGATCAGCTAAAGCTGATGGCCGTCATCCTTGGCTTGTCGTATTCACTGTTCATATCCTAATACCAGCTTCATGCACCTGTCTCTGTACGTCTTTTTTTTTATATCCTCTTATTTTTGCCAAAGAAAATCCCCCCCAAAATATTAGGGGTCTGTGAATCTAGCCCCTAGATATTCTCAAGCCAAGAACACTGCATTATGCTCATCTGTCTCTGCTTTTTTTTCACTCTGTCTCTTTTTTCATTTTTTTTTTTTTACTATTCTTTGCTATTTGCCAAAAATATCTTAGTGTAAGCCAAGAGCACTCATCCTTAGGCGAGCCAGCACTGTTGAATAATACCCAGGCAGGCAGCTGGAACAGTGTGAAAAATCATCTGGACTGACAGAAAGAGAAAAATAAGAAGCTACATATTGTATGTGCTGAGTAATTACTATAAGTGCATCTCAGGCTGCAAGACACCATGAGAACATAAACGGTACAATCGGCAGCTTTGTTCCAAATGAAATAAACTTGTAATTATAGTTACAAATGACTCTATAATAAATTGCAATTAACATGTTTTGTAACATAATACACACTTTTCCCAGACATGATTTGTTATGTTTTCCTTCAGTTCTCACATTAAGCTTTAGGTCTAGGTACTGTTTTCAGTCTAGACTAGGCAATATAAATTCATTTTCAGGCAAAATTCTCATTATGTATTCTGTATGTTTATGCTCATTTTATTACATGATCAGATAAAGTATGCTCAAAAGTTCTACTAAGTGTTTAGGCACATGTGTTGAAATTGATCTGATTTTATAGTGGAAAGAAGCTGAAAGAGACTCAGGTATTTGTTCAGTGAGAGCCAGGATCATATTAGAATCACTGTCATGGACAGTACTGTGCAAAAATCTTGAACCACCCTTCATTTCTTCATATTTTCCTAGGAAAATGGGAAATAACAGCAGTGATTTATAACAGACACATATGGTAATACAGTATATAAGGTAAAAGTTCTAATGAGCTTCAAAGTCAGTATTTGTTATGACCACATTTATTCTTCAACACAGCATGAGCTCTCTTAGGCGAGCTTTCTTGTCATTTTTGTAAGTATTCTTCAGGAATAGTTCTCCAGACTTCTTGAAGGACATTCAAAGCTGCCTTTTGTTCTGTGAACATGATCCCACATTGCCTCAATAACGTTAAGTTCCGGGTTCTTTCGAGACAAATTCTTGATTTGCACTGTGTATTGTGTTTGGGATCATTGTCATGCTGAAAAATGACACCAATTCGTATAAGACGCGCTCTCCAGATGTGCATCAAAGTCTGATGATACATTTCTGTGTTCATAATTCCCTCAATTTTAACCAGATCTCCAAGACCTCTTGCTGAAATGCGACCTAAACCTAAATGCGACCTAAATGACACAGCCTCCACCGTGTTTTATAGATTGGTGCAGACACTCACTGTTGTAACTGTTTTCTGGCCTCTTTCTGATTAATGACAATTTCGATTCTTCACTCTGTAAGACCTGCTGCCACTGATTTACAGTGCAGTTCTTGTGTTGTTTGGCAGAACCCAGCCTTTTTCCCTGTTTCCCTTACTTAGGAATGGCTCCTTGACAGCCACCCTTCCACTGAGACCATTTCTGATTATCCTCGGCAAATAGTACAGGGATCAACCAAAGGGACAGATGTATCTTTCAGGTCTTGTGTCAGGTCTTTGCTGGATTTTTTCCTATTTCTTAAAGACATTGCTGGCATTTTTCCTAGATTCAACTAAAGAAATGGGAACAAATTATGTATTATTGCAACATGTTTCTAGTGACAAGGTAAATCGTTTCGTCATTAAATTGTCTGATATGTTGAGTAGTCACGACACCGGCTCATCCTTTGAGATAGGTGCCTTTTTGTGTTTAAATGAGTCATAGATAAGTGTTAAGTGGCTTACCAGAAGCCATTCGTCTGATAATGGTCAGGTACAAGAGCTGGACTATAAATGAGTGGAAAAAATAGCCAATGTTAGGACTTTAAAAAATTACAAGAAAGTCTGGCTCCTTGGAAGGCAAATATAAAGAAATGAGGCATACTACTATAGCCCTGCACGATTTTGAGGGATTGACCTTACATCACTCTGAGAACAATGGAAGAGTTTGTGTATTTTAAGTAAAGAGCCAAAGAGAGAAAAAGCAAGAACCAGGCCAGGTAAACAGATACAGAGTATCCAAAACAAGACGAAAACAATTCAAGGAAACTAGAACCAATCTAGTAAATCCTGAATCTCTGTGAATTAATGTTTCAAAGTGATTTTGATGCACATTGATATCCATAACCCTTTCAACAGACCTAAGGCCAGATGTGGAATATGGAAAACACTTCCTGGTCCAGCTGTGGATCATTTTGATGAGCAGACAGTTCTGAATAATGTTCATAGCCTGAGCCCTGTCTCTTTAGCCTGTCTTTCTTTCTTCTATTTTATGTATTATTCCTGATGTTGCTGCCTTAAAAAAATACTTGTGAGCTGCCAAACAGAAGAAAAGAAACTGGGAACTGCAAAGCACTAAAATCAAAAGACAAAAACATCGACTTTTTCCCTGTCTTGCTGACATTAACAGTTTGTTGTTGGCACTTTTGCAGCCTGCCTATCACTGTTGCGCTGTTTATTCTTCTGATGAAAGCACTTGGAGTTGATGGACTAGTATATGTTATAAATACATTGAGACTATAGTTCAGTACTGGATAGGTCTTGCAAGACTACATTGCTAAAGAATGCAGCATCAGTTCAACCTGTTTTAGATCCCATAGAATCGTGTGTCCTCATACAGCGTGAGCCCTGTAACATTGATCTCTCTTATGAAGAAAAAAGTATTCAAGTACTTCTGAACAGAACCCCTACTTGAAACAATACATTCTTCTTCTCTCTATTATGAAATCACATCACACCCAATCAAATCAATCTTTGACTGGGTGTGATGTATAATGCAAAGACAGCTCAGGGTGCACTTTTACTCTATAAGTAGGTTTGACAGTTTGATTTGAATAAACTCATGTTTCCTTTGGATACTGGTCTAAAGTCTCTCACTGCTTTTTGCTTTGTGTGGTTCTTATTAAGACTGTCAGCTACATAGACACAATGATAAATGTTAAATAGACCTGTTAGTAGAACAGGGCAATATGACCAAAAATATTTATCACGTCAGTTATATCATTATCGCAGATAACAATATAACTGACGATATAATTGACACTAGACAAAATACTTTACAACTCCACAACTTTATTAGTGCAAAAAAAAAAAAACCATCAATGTATTTTCACTTAAACAAGCAGCTTTTTGTAAGTGCATTAAAGTTATATAAAAAATTTACAGTGCAAATACTGACAATTTAACCAAAAGGCGTTTCCAGTGGAAATTGGCCGACATATCCTCAGCATAACCATGTATAATATCCACAAAACTTAAAAAGAGGTTACACACACAATACGGTAATATTATGTTGAAGTGCAGTACGTATCACTCCACGAGGCGCCTGCCTACGATGGCCGTAATGCTCCGACAATCCATCAAGCGGTGCGGGTTCGTAGCTTAGCAAAGTCGTACTAAAACATTTGACAGATTTTCGAGCGCCGTGTACGACATAAAATCGTTTCGAGATCAGTAAACACAACCAGAATTCATACATAAGGCACACGGGATTATAAGGGGCACTGTCGATTTTCAGAAAAATCAAAGGATTGATTTTAAGTGTGCCGTATTTTCCAAACAACACGGTAATAATGACGTCCCGCTGGCATGCTCTACCAAAAATAGTGCTTTGTTGTGTATCTGACGGATGAAAGCTAAACCAGTGCCACACCACTGAAGTTGCAGCATTTTTACAAACCAATTCTGGTTCATCCGTTTCATTTAACGATCCACTTTCACTCTTCTCATTCTGCGTCGCCGCCATGTGCATATGTAAACAAAGGCTCTGCGCATGCGCGTTTTACCCATATCCTATCGCGATATTTCATTTTCCTATCGTTGCCCAACATTACACCGGTATCATCATGAATGGTATGGTATGATATAGCCCAGCCCTACCTGTTAGTATTACAGTATTACATTACCATAATTCCAGAATTTAGAAAAGTATTTCTACCATCATAAATACAGGTGCTCATCTTTCTATTAAAGTGATACTATGATGACATTTATAGTTAGAAGAAGATGGAAAAGGGGGGTGCTGAAAAGATGGTGACTGCGAGTTGTGCGAACAATTTTACAGGACTATTTCGGGACTCAGATGATAACTGATCCAGCTACTAGAGGCGAAGCTGTGTGCAGTATTTGCCTCAAGAAAGTTCAGCTGACCGATGTGTCACCAGGTGTTGTCATTGCCTGATTTTAGAAATAACAGTCAACAGCAGATAAGGAGGTGGTCCGCTTGCCTCCACTCCATAGAGAAGGGTTACATCTCCTGGGTCTAGGTGCGTCTTGCCCCTCTGATGGCGGGGGTACCTGGACCTGGGATATAGAGTATGTTTGGGGAGTG
>NW_024582379.1:1893409-1904089 GCF_018398535.1 Haplochromis burtoni
AGGACAGAGAGCCCGGGGATCGAACCGGCGACCTTCAGGTTACAGAGGCGATTCCCAACCCCCTGAGCCACGGTCGCCCCATGTAAATAAATAACAGTCAACTTATTCTCTGTGAAGGGAGGGTGCTTATTATTGTATATACATACATGCTACAGTTATGGATGTTCCTCCAACTAATGCTCTAGTGAATTAAACAGAAATTTAAATATAGATTAATGACCTTGCTTAAAAGTAAGCAGACATTTCAAGTGTAGATAAAGTAAGCATCAGTAGTCTTCTCTCCTTGCAGGTTAGCATCCACATGACTATATATTAAAAAAACAGCACAACCTTCCCCCATCTTTTGCATAGCTATCAGACTCCAGCAGCGCAAGAGTATTTAAGGCCTTAATACGGTCTTGCAAAAAAAGGCTTAATATTTCAAAATTCTATAATCTAACTTTATTTATTTTTTAATTGTTCATTTATTAATTTATTTATAACATTCAAACAATTGGATACTACTGCCATCTGCCATCTGTGTGTTACCTTGTTGATGGGTCCTGATGACAGACATGAATAGATCCTGGTGACCCTTAATCTCTGCTGCCGAACAGTTGTCTGTGTAACACAAAGACAGAGGGTCAAAGTTGGCTGGTGTAATGCTCTTGCAACCACAGATAGCTGTAATGAGAAGTTTTAGTTCAGTTCAATTTTATTTTATTTACAAAGCGCCAACAATTACATGACCCCTACACTGAAAAAAAGGCCATGTTGGATTTACTTAATTCAATAGTGGACATTGGTTGCACACAAATGTTTTGCTTTGGCAGAAACTTAAACAAACGAGTTAAATCAACACAACTTATTCATATTCAACAAACCTGTGCATTTTGTGTTCAGAAAACGCGATTGAAACATGTTTAGATGAAGTAAGTTGAGCTCTTGGAATATTTCAATCCTTTACAATTTTATCATTTTATGTCAACACTATTCAATAACTTTTACCCCAGTACTACTTCGTCACTTAAATACTACATGTTGTCTTCATATTACATAATGTTCAACAAAGTCTAGAGTCTGGTTACCATAAAAATTTAATGGATCTACAGCAACTACCATCCTCCTATCTTTAGCCTGGTTGCAGGGTTATAACCCTGGAGTGATAGGTTACAAGGCACCCTGGATAGCTCACCAGTCTGTCACATAGAGACAAACATCCATTTGCATCAGACTCTGGATTTGAACCCAGAACCTTCTTACAGCACTAACCACCACGCCACCAATCCTGGCTTATCAAAAGTAGGAAAGCTATGATTTCAAGGCTTGATGCAGAATCTTCTTTATGTTTTTGTCCTTGACAGGTTAAACCACAATAAATAGCGCTAGCATGCACGGGGTGTGGGTGAAGTTGTCTGCCTCCAGTGATTTTCCTGTGGTTTAAAATCTCGTGTGATCTTGTGATCACTCTTAAAGACACTAACCACTCTTACTAGATTGTATCAGGTCATCTCAACAAGAACAAATTAAGTTGTTAAATTTCGTACAGATCCCACATGATTTAATTATGTTCAAGATAGCAACATTACATTTTTGTGTTCAAATTACATAGTAGACTTTTTTTAATGTAACAACCACCCAATTTACTTTTTTTCAGTATATCAAAAAAAGTAGAGGCGGCTGCTCGACTTGACTGAGATGGATGCCTTCCTCAAACCACGATCCAAAGTTTTACTTCTCGGTCAGTCTCCTGTGAAAGAAAGCTGTAAAAGTTTAAATTAGATTTAAAAAGACAACTCAGGATTCTAGCTCTGCTATTTACTGCCTTGCTAGTCTAGAAACAATGCAAGCATTCAGATCAACTCTGTGCCGTTACACAACCACTCAGCAGTTGCATTAAAGTTTCATGTAAAAACAAACCATCTGCCCTCTGCCTCTAAAAGATATATATTACAAGACTTTAGTGTTTCATAAAATTGGAAAACATCTAAAAAAAATTAAATACTGTAAACGACTGCATCTGTTTTATTACCCTAAATTATTTCATCTGTGCTTCAGCAGTAGTTTATAATAGAGCATGAGATTTTAAATGGTTTTTCATTGATTTACTGTTTAATGTACTTAATATACTGACTCTATAAACTATGTGTATTAGCAGTAGACTCTAGGTTTTGTGACTCATTTTTTGGATTTTTATTCACAGTTTTTATCACACTATTTTTTCCCACTTACTGTGGAGAAATACACATTATGGTTATAGAGGTACTGCCTTTAGTACTGTTGACCAGCAGACTCTAACACTACCTCCTTTCTCCTGCGCTGATGGGGTTTAACTTAATGGGTCTGTTTCCTCTCATGATTTGCTTTAAGACTCCTTAGGGTACCAGTCAACTGCTGTGTTTTTGTTAGAAAGTGAATTACTATAAAAAAATATTTGTTGCCATGTTACCAGAGTAAATACAGTTGTGATATGTTCAGGCTTGTGTTGCCTCTTTATTACTTTCCCACTATTAACCCCAAATTTCTAGAAGTAAACTACAGACAGAAAGATTACTGAGGAAGATCTGCAAGATCTATAAAATGCAATGTGTATTTACCTAAATGTAGCGATTTTAAAATCAACTGTATACTAAGAAGTATTAAACTGAATGTAATCTAGCTGCATTAGCAGTAGGTTGTGTCAGCGTGACGTGCAAGCTTTTGTGGCCCATCAGATAAGCAGGCCTAGATTATTGTTGTATCTTAAGAGCTTGCATCCATAAAAACCATGGTCAGTTTGTACCCCGAGTATTTGTGTTGACATGTGCATTTATGGAAGAGGACAGAACTAAAACAATGTAGAAAAGATTTTTAAAAAACAGCTCCCATTTATCGTGAGCTGCATAATGTTGATCTTTCTTGATACGAGAATAACTGACGAACACCTAAAATGCAGCTGTGAGAATACTACTTGTATGTCTTTATTTGTTTCAGACTAAGTTTATTTGACTGACTGAAGATACTGCTGTGGCTTTTTTGGTCTGGTCACTTTCAAAGTTCCTTTTAGGGCCTCATGTGATGTCATATGTATTTGAAAGGCCTGCTGAGGCCAGTGTAGAGATAATGGTGGGATGGAGAGGATAAGAAATGTGGAGGAAAACACACTCATACCAAGATAAATGGACATGAGTAGAGTTCTGTCACATGCACATGCACACACACACACACACACACACACACACACACACACACACACACACACACACGCACAGCCTTGTAATGCTACATTAGGAGATGTTTCTCATATGGCCTTGCCTAACGTGAGGGCCGATAATGACAGTCAGAGTCGGCTTCCAGATCTATTTAAGGACCATTTCTAGTAAATAGTATTGGTATGGAAATAATAGCAAATGCAGATGTTGTTGGATTTGATCACATCATAACAACACTGACCAAGTCCTCTCTAATCACTGCACACAGAAATTGATTATCAAACACCCAAATGGTGAACCACATGTGGCAATAATCCTGCCAATCGCTCTATTTTTAGTGGTTCCCCGGCATTTTCTCCTGCACACATGTGTCTGTCTGCTCCAGTTTAAGGTAGAACTGGGAAAAGATTGAAACCAAACCATCCTCTTCATCTCCCTTTTTTCCTAATAAGGTACAGAACAAGAAATAAATACACAAAGGCTAAGAGTATGTGTCCCACCTTCAGGAATGACGACTGCATACATTTTAGATGTCTTTGTTTATTCTCTAAGTCATTATCTCTTTTGTTTAAAAAGGGTGACCTCACTCTAGGGGTCCAGAGGAAAAAGAATCTACATGAAAGGCAGGAAGGCAAGTTAGAAAGAAAGGCAAGATGATTAGAACAGAGACAGATACAAATGGTGAGAGCTGAAATAATAAAGAAGAAGAAAAAACTGGGAAGCGCTAAGAGGAAATGTTTTTTTGTTGTTGCTTTGTAAAGTACTGCCTAAAAAAAGGCACAGTTATGTTTGTATATAAATTAAGGAGCTTCTAAAACCCTTAAATCTTCACAGTAAAAAAGGATGTGTCCTCTCAGACTAGCTGAATAAGTTCCTATATAGTGTGAAAAATTTATCAAAGTTTTTCCTAGTATCATTTTGACACTTGATAAAATGTGTATTCTTTCCTCACTCTACTATTTTAGCTGTGTTATGGACTAGGAGTCAATTAATCAATTTCAATAATTCAATAGAATGTTGTCATATTTTTATCTTTGGATCTACTTGGTTCAAAGTGTTTTGATTCCAGTTGTGTAATCCCAAATATTTCTATCCTGCAAAAGAGTTGCCCAAAAAAGACAAATTGTATGCAAGTCAGTGTTCATGGTTGTTAAAAACATGTGAGCAAAAAAAACAAAGAAAGAAAGAAATGCTAGGGTGTACTAAATCTAAAAATAAACTTGGACAGACGCACTTTGTGCCTCCATGTGTGTGTTTGCATTCATGAACGCTTATTTGAAGGAGCATGTCCCATGGAGTGTATAAACTGGCCCTTGTGGTCTGTGTTATTGCATTTTCCCAGCAACATTTCCTGGACCAACCTGTCCTGTCTGAAATCACTGTCACCCCACCCTCTCTGCGTGTGCATGTGACGTTTTTGTGAACAACTGGATCTTTGTTGTTTCGCCACCTCTAGCGATTGGGTCATCCATATGGCAAAACACTTACTTAAAGAATTTTAAAATTCTTACACGTGAATGTGGGTATTTGTGCATCTCTGTGTATATTGTGCTTGTGTAGTATAATCTACACGTATTTTGCCTGCTAACGGCTCCTAACTCGCACACACAGACACACATACGGGCAACAATCTCCTACTGATTCAGTAGTGTTAGTTCCTTGCCGGTGAAGTTGATGGCATGTCAGGGCACAGCCCTGGAAACATCACTCAATGATGTCATTTGAGCAAGAATAGACCAAAGAGATTAGAAACAAATGCACAACTGAGAACATGGAACAGCCGCGATTGTATGATGTGGGTGATTTGAGAGGAGACGAAAAAGAGATACCTGCTCTTCATGATGAGGTCAATTAATCTATCAAGTCTGCTATAAAACAAATTAAAAGATACACATTGGAGCTATGTAATTAGTGAAATAACACACAAGATTAAATTTAATATTAACATGATGCTGCACCAACACCCACCCAAACCACAGAATCAAATTTTTACATTATCCTCCGCAAACAGTGAAAAATCTAATGATGAAAATGTAGACAATTTGATACAAGCTCAACTACTGATTACCAGCATACAAAGAAAAACATAGTTTATATTATATTCTTTTTATCCTTAGCAATCACACTGTTATGTAATAAAATGTCCATGAACATTAAACAGAGCAAAGCAGAGACAGGCATGTAGAGCCTGACAGTTAACACGAAACATGGACAGATAAAATATGCATCAGGCAGGGAGCAGAAACCGATTTTATAGCAGCTGCTGTGAACTTAACCCCTAAATGGATCGCTACATTAAGACAAAGAACACACAGATGCACACACAGTGTTTCCAATTTGGTGTCCAGGACAGATGAACTGCTATGTTTGTCGCTGTCACACCATCAGTGTCTATAGCAGCAGTTCAATTTAGGAGCCTCACTTTTCACTTATGAAGAAACATTAAGGTTTTACATCTTCTCTTATAACCCATCATATCGCTGTTATGTTGTGGCAATTTATCAAAATTAAAGAAAAATAAAACTGCTATTTGTTTATTTAGTGACTGCTGATTGTGTGTGTAACTTTTACCAAGTGCAAGGACATTTTTACACACACTTTCTCCAGTTCTGAGTTGTTATTAACAGCTACTTAAGTTTCAGGAAGGTTAACCTTGATGCTCTCATGAGTTCTGCCAAGGTTGGGCCAAGTCAGAGGACACATCTTATTAAAACTGTAGGTTTCTTGTTTGAAACCTAAAATTCAATTTGACTATGAGGACAGATCTGAACCTCTGTGAGTTAAATTAGACTGCTGTTTATATTCACTTTCTAACAGCCATCTTTTCCCCCTAACATGTGACTGTAACCATTTCCATGCTAGTGTTTTCCAGTTATAGGTGCGGTGTAATCAAGGCAGTGGCTCACAGAGATGACGGTATCAGATTTGAAATACCTTTCTGACTAACCCAGTGTTCCCCTTACTACCCCGATGTGCCACACATATTTCCATGGTATTGGTTGTGCTCATGAGATCATGGCTGTCCCCAGATTAGCCGTGGGGATATGCTGGACTGTTTATGGTTTAGTGTGTCCATGGAAACGAACCCAAACCGTCAGGAGATGAGAGGATACAGGTGACTTACTGACACACGAAAAGGAAAGATGAGCTGAATTGTTGCAAACAGGAATGTAATTGACACTACAATCAACCTATTGTGATAGATAAGTGCAATAACCACAATCAGGATGTCTATGCACAAAGAATTTTATCAGTAAAGGTTCCTGGGGTCAAAATACAGCCTGGAGTGCCGAAAAGCCTGTTACAGATACTTTGCTTAGGCCAGTTTATTTTCTCTTATTTTCTCTTATTTCCTTTTCCTAAAAGTGTGTTGTTTGAGTGTGGGATCTGCATAAATTCCTGTGTTCAAAATCTACGAAAGTTACAGCCACGATAAAATCTGTTGTGTAACTGTTCAACACAACATTTGCCCATAAACTGTTCCTGCTGCATATATGATTTGTGATTATCTCAGTTCTAGCAAAACAAAACTAGTGTGGAACAAGAGAAAAAGAGAAAAAGCCAAGTCCATATCTGTGTCTGGAGACTGATGAGATTCTAGCTACTACAAGGGTGTCGGTTCAGATTTACAGAGATGAAGGACATGAACCTCCCTGAGGAAGTTTCATGAAGGATTGCTCTGAAAGGAATGCAAAGCAGCTGATATTTACATGTCTGCAGTTACTGTGCAGTTTGCTTAACCTTTAATTTATGTTAACTTACATATGACCCCCCTTTTTTACATCCTCAATCAAGCCGTGTAGCACTGCACAACCGTTTGTCATTTGTTCCATGTGTACCTGTTTGTTGGTAGTGTCACAAAAGTTGATCTCAAGTGTTTACTGTTGCTGATTTGATTCACTTATTTGCATTAATTAGGTGCTGTTGCATTGATGTCATTTTAAACCACACAAGTCAGCAAAGAATATTGTCAACAGATGAAAAAGGATCTCAGTAAAATTAGTATTGCTATGAAGTGCTAAGCCAGAATTACTTCTGGGCAAAGTTAAGAGTGTAGGGAGTTCCAGACATGCTCCTCAGATGACCTTTAGGGGAGATCAGAGCTTAAAGTGGCATCAAGAGTATCAAACACCAACTGTATCAGATTAATAGAGGTCTTTATGAACTAAAAACAGCTGCCTTTGGAAGTTTAGACAGATTGAAAGAAACCACAATTTTCAGCTCCAGTAACTAGAATTTATTTGTTTCATGCATAGACACACACCAGGCCTCTTTTGGTGCTCTCATAAATGATGACAGAAACGTTTCTCAGTCTTGGTTTCTATGCTGAAAGCTCAAGGGTTTAGTTGTAATTCACTGTAACCGCTTGTTTTTTTGTTTTGTTTTTTAAATAAACCTCAGCAAAACCTAAAAAATGACAGTATGGTATTAGCACTTTTAATATTTCTATAAACATTAGCAAACAGTGTGGAAGAGCTGGTGTAATTTTAGCCGCATGGTTCTGGCTTAAAGTCACAATGTTTGAAAGGAAATAATAAAATAAAATAAAATAAAAAAAGAGTGGTGTGCCATCATAACTCATAAAGTTTTCCTTTCCCTTTTTCTTTCTTCCTTTCAGGGCCCCCAGTGTTTCTAAACCTCCTCCTGTTGCACCAAAGGTACTGTAAAAATATGAAACTCAGCTCAAAGTGCAAATACTAATCACTCATTAATTAAAGCAAGGCATCCCAGGTGAATAATTGGATTTAGAGTAGCTGCATATTTGTGTTTGTCTGTGTAGTCATGTGCAAAGTGAAACATGTGGCCAAAACTCCTTTTTCCAGAAAAGAGTAAAATAAACAAATGAATTCATTAAAGTAAAAGTAAGTAAAAGTAAAGTAATTAAAAAGCTGTCACCTGGGGTTCCTTGTTCTCTAGTGACTTCTTTTTAGCGGTTAGAAGTTGTTTTGTTGCATGACCACCACTTTTGTCTTGATTCATTTGCTATGTTTTATGGTTACCATGAATTACAGTCAGGTATACTGGTGTTTCCCTAGTTTTTTTAAAATAAAGAAATTATGATTGAAGTTTATTTTAAACTGTGTTAACTGAACTACTTATACTAGACAAACATATAGACATGAATATGTAACCTGGGAAACATCAGCATAGTGTGTGATTTGATGTGATTTATCTGTGTTTGTATTTGCATGCTTTTCTCTCGTATCGGTAGGGCAACAGATCAGACATCATAAAACCGGTAGCCATTGCCCATCCTCCTCTTCCACCCCATCCTCATGATCATTCATCCAGCCACTCTGCTGTGTCCAACAACAAGGCCCCCAGACCTTATGGGGACTGCAAATCAGAGAGTGAACACCCTCCTTTACAGTCCCCTTTTGCCACTTCCATCCCCTCTCCGTCCTCTGCCTTTACACCTGCATCCTTCCATACTAGTCCTCGTCCTCCTTCTCTTTCTCCACCTCCTGTCTCTTATCCATCCTCTGCCTCCTCCTCCCCCCCTGTCCTCGTCCCGCCTCAGCCTTCGGTGTATAACACACCAATCAACCTGTACTCCACTGAGAATGCGTGTGAGGTGGCCATGGGGCAGAGGCGGGGCCTGTTGGAGAGTCAGGGTGGAGCCTTACCACTGCAGTTTAATGGGTGAGTGGTGGCTTTGTAAACTGGTTCAAACAATTAACCGTTCTCGGCTCTTTCACATTCCTCAGTTTTATCCACTGAGACCGTCTGTTTGCTCTCCTTATGGGTATTATTGCACATTTTTACTACCGTGCCTGCTGGATGATTACCAGGTTCAAATTCAAACACCAGTTGAAATACCAATTTATGCAGTAACCTGTAGTAACCTGTGGTGTTTCTCTAGGACATGTTTACAAGGTTATAGTTAACTTTAAGTCCAATGCATTACTTCTTACAGCACATAATATCCAAATATTTATTTCAGTTATCCTTTGCCAACATTCCTAAAAGAAAGCACAAGTTTGCAAACATCTGGGAAAATTTTCTAGGTGCCAGACCAAAGAAACATGAAAATCAATTCCCCCTGATCAGGATCATTTCAATTCTGAAATTCAGTGAAAATAAGAAAAGACAAACAGTTAGGCGTGCTTTCTTAAACATAGTAAATAGCTTCCAGAGTTTTCTTAAAATAGTAAATAAAACATGCCACGACGCTTGCTGTGGGAGGATATCACCTCATTTTAACTTGTTTAAATGCAGGTGCAGTCTCACTTCTATTTTTTGTGCTTGTGAGCACATCGCGCTCATAGGTCTTCATTTTATCACGAATCACTAAGGAGAACCTCTCCACTGTTGACCTTTATAAGCGTATTGGAAGGATGAAGAGAAAGATGGAGTCAATAACTATTCTCATCATGTTCATGTTCTCTGTCATATTTTTTAAAACTCTATTTCTCTTTTAAATCAATCACCATCTTTCACATCATAGCTGCATGGAACTGTCTTCACCAACATATCTGCCATCATATACTCTTCCTCCTTTTCTGTCTCAACTCGTCTTTCAACCTTTCTAGAGCCATAGTGAGTATAACTAAGCTGTGATGCTGTTAGTATTCTGTCTAAATATATATCCTCCATTGGTAACTTTAGTAGTTTGGCATTCTCTTTGCTCTTATTTTAAGAAAGAATTAGTCCGTAAAGTGTTCAGTCTGGAATCATATAAATTTAAACATGTGCAAATGCCTACACTGGCAATTTTTAGTGTCCTTAACTTGTTCATTTTTTTAATTAAATAGACCAAGTGGACCGCTCCTTCTCTGACTCATAATTTATCAGTTCGTTCCAATTATGTTCTCTCTCTGAGCGCTTTTGAAACTAGTCAGTGGTCTCTCTTTCTGTAAGACTCAGCAGTCACTAGTGATCTGCACAATATAATCTTACACCGTGCAGACGTGCGCACGTACACACTAGAGACTAGTGATGCATTTTAGTCACATACATGGCCTATCTCATGTATCAGAGTTAACATTTAATACCACCTCAGGTAATTAAACTACTTTATTAAATCTTGAAATTGATATTTCTTTAGAATTGTAGTTTTTTATCGATAGCTAATCTCATTAGCAAACATATCTCAACATTCTTTTTAACTTTAGTTACTGAAGTTACTCCTTTGCTCCTGTTTTCACTAATAGATTCACATATTACATCATTTTAATCATTCACAATCCATCTAAAAGATTTACTTTCACAGCTGTATATGAAATGTGTAGAAATTATATACACATTGAAAACATAGTCACCGTTATGTCTACATAATTACACAGACCAAACTATGATTTGATCTATATTTCCATGCATGCTTAATAGCAGGTGTATCTATTCTATTTATTTTCTACTGTTGCTGATATGCATACAGCCTGGCACTACATGCATGTATACAGCTTTGCATCTTGCTTGTTTGCATGCTGCATGTTGCAAATAATTTGTGCGGTTTGTTTCACAGGGGATTTATGAATTATATCTTTCAGTGTATATAACTGTAAGATAT
>NW_024582379.1:1904109-1933762 GCF_018398535.1 Haplochromis burtoni
TATATCTTACATGTGTGTGTGTCACTGTCAGTCCCTTTCAATCCTTTTTTCTCTGCTTTCCAGACGGCAGCATCTCGTCAAGTGACAAAGTTAGTCTCTGAAGCATGTCACATGATTAACTGGCCACTTTTCTTTGTTACCTGTTCAGACTTCTCTGTGCATGCATTCCCATATGGAAAAGAAATAGAAAAAACATATAAAAGACTTGCATCAGATGTGGCCTACTTCATATAGTGAATCATATAAGGCTTATATGATTTACTCATGAAAGTGGCCACTTTCATATATTGTTTTAGTAAGTATATTAGATCTGTTTTCACTTGTATGCTTTTCATACAAGTTTCACACAAGACAGATACAAACTTTATTAGATTTATATAGATCTTTTCCATGTGGGTTTACTTACCTGCACTCTAATTTCCAAAAAACATTCTGGCAATGTACCAAACCTAATGAAGAAAAGAATGCACTTTATTTATTTATTAATGACAACACAAAAGTTGAAAAGGACAGAAGTCATAGCCTTCACTTTTTTTTCATAATGCACCAAAAGTGTAGAGTTATTGACAGGCTTAGACAATTTAGCACCCTTATTCCTTTAGTATTGAACCATGTTAGAACATAAGCAGTGTGGTTTGGTGCTGTCTTGCAGAAATAAGCAAGGTCTTCTCTTTAAAAGACGAATGAATTGCAGCATATGTTGCCTAAAAACCTGTGTAACTGTATATTGCCATGCATTAATAGTGCACAGGTTTCCCAGACCCCAAATTTCCTTCAATCATTGTGTATTTATTATAAAAGGCTTTTTGCATTTTGTGTATCATTTTACACTTATTACATCTTGAAAATGCTTAGACATGACATAGAAAACTTAAAAGTCTGCAAAATACTGCATATACAAAACAACAAGATATCAGTATCAACGAGATATCTATGAGATATATGTCTTTTTTTATTGTTTCTTTCTGTATTCAGCGGTTCACCTGCGGATTTTTTAATTATTGCATTCTGTTTTTAATTTACATTTTATTTATTATTTTTATTCGTTATTATTATAACAATATATCTTAATTATTATCATTACATTTTAATAATGCAATGTGAAAATGTTGTAATAGTTCACTGTTTACATTTTATTTAAGTATAAATCGTTTTCCTTATTTATTATTAAAGCCATGTGTAAGTAGTAAGACATTTTTATAGTATTTTACCAAGATTACTAATAAAAATGGTTTATTGTTCAGTTTGGCTAATTTCAGGTTTACATTAATCAAGAACTGCAGCACTGCGGTCTACATGCTTTAGCTAATTAAAATCAGACTTACTATGGTGCACTTTCCTGGGGCAACACTATATTTTCCCTGAAGTATGAATCTCTACTATTGATTCTGACAGAGTGGCATCCAAAACACATTCTCTCACACACACAGGGAATATAATATGAAATGCTCCCAGTACTGGAAGTGTGTGACCAGGCTAACACATAGCTGTCAACACTGCCACACCCACATAGCTGCTGCTTTAACAAGAGTATGTTGAGAGACTCATAAATCAGTCTGTATTGAATGTGCTAGGTGAGTTTGTTAGTGGAAGTGGATTTATAGGTGATTTATTGACAGCAGAGCCTGAAAAAAATCGTTGTTTCCATGTGTGTGTGTCTGTGTGTGTGTTGTGGCTGTGCATGCATGTACTGTTCATACAGACACGTAAAGACCAAAAGTAATTTAGTCTTCATGAGTTTTATGTTTCAAATGTGCATGTTCCTCACTTTGATTTGAATAAAACCACAACTTTTCAAACTGTTTTAAATTAAGTGTTGCTCTACTGTTTTGTATGTGGTTCAGTGACACCACCATGTGGCTGAAAAGAGACCCAGCCTGTTTTGGTTAATTCCTTCTGTTGGCTTTGTTTTGTACGTGCACTGGTAGATGTGGTCTATTTTTTTATTTTCCACTCCAGTCACTAAGATTTCCATAAAAGTTTTCATCACGAGTAAATCAATTTCTGTCTCTGTCTTCTTTCTTTACTTCCACTATAGTGGACCTCAAAGTATTTTAAAGTAAGTCTTTTCACAAATCCATTCATTCTCAGCACAGATATTTTATATTATTGTGCGTTTATTTTGTTTATTTTCATTTCTATTCTGTCTTGTTTGTTTAAAAGAAAACCCCTGCCACCAAGGTATTTTATTGGTGTCGTTGCCACCAAATTCATTTAACAGATTGCGGTGTGATCTCTTCGCCCTTGCCTAATTAGCGCCCATTTACATATTTACAGTGTGGCACACTTTCATTTCACATACCTCTAATTATCTAACAGTTTGATTGTTCATTATTTTGTATAATAACCTCAAAATGTGCGTTGTATATTAATTTAAAGTCATCTAGGTAACCTCTTAAAAATCTAAAAAAATCTAACATGCTTTTACATCATAACACATTGTGGTGTCCAGCTCACTGTTATTAATCACCATCTCTGTTACTTTAATTATATGGGAGGTATATCTACTGATCCCATGCATCCTCTTGTTTCCTATCCTATCTCAGAGTACCTAGGAAACATGTTGTGGATACAGACATCCATTTTTACCATGTTCCCAGTCACGCTGATGCCAGCAGAAAGCGCATAATGGAGGACACCGAGGACTGGCGCCCACGTACTGGCACCACCCAATCCAGATCTTTCAGGATTCTGGCTCAGATCACTGGCACTGAGAATGGTATGCTCCTGACTACAGTATAGTAGTAATATTAGTAATATTAGTGCATATAAACTGTTGACCAAACTTAATAATTGTGATGCTTTGTCTAATGTTATTGCCCTTGCAGTTCAAAATGAAGAAGCTGACACAGCCAAGAAGACAAAGTAAGTGCATGGCAATGAAAATGCTCAAATTTTACTTTTTATTGTCATTGATTGTGTGGAGTTAGCTGGATGTCGCTAACATAAAAGTCACTTTTATGGAGCAAACAGAGATTCTCACTCTGAATCTTTGTGGCAATCACACTGATGCTGTGTGGGTTCTTCCTGTCTAGACAGCAGAGGAAGGATCACATTTTATTCATTAAGTCAAAAGCCAGACCTCTGAGTACTGCACTTCACAATTCTGAATGGCTTTCTGAGCTCCGAAAGCTCAGAAAGCCATTCTCATTACATTCTCCTCTAATGCTACTCAAGGCTGTTTTGGAGCATGTCAGCAGTTAAGAGTCTTGCTCTGTGTATTTACCAGTTAAGGTGTAAATGAGTGTTTTGGTTTGTTTTTTTTCTATTAGTCATTGTCGTTTGTGGATGTGACGGGTTTGCTGTGCTGCATGATGTGCTGCAACCATGACTGCATTGTGGCCTTATTCTCGCCGTTGGTTGTCCATTGGTTGTCTATTGCTCTTGGTGGTTTGTGGAGTTACTGCGTGTCTGACATCACTCATGCTAACATACAGATAATTTTGAATGTGAATGTAGCTGTGTGGTTTGATCCATTCAATTCATACTAATGGCCATGATTCAGTGGACATGGTAAAGATCAGTACTTCCCATATCAATTATACAATTGCTTTTACCACATCTTAATGGAGATTGTAGGGCAACATTCCTATTCTTCCTAAATCATTCTTTTATGTCTCTTCTGGTGTCCTTTTCTGCTTCTTCTTCTTTCTTCTTCTTACTTGTGCTGGATGGCAGAGTGAACAAGACCACTCGGTTGGTGATTGGCCCCAAGTACAACGAGCTGAGAGACTGGCACCACGGAGTGTCTGCTCGCACCCTCAATGTCCAGTAGACTTTGTGTATGTGTCTGTGTGCCTGTGTGTGTGATTGGCTGTCTCACTGTGTACAAAATGTATCGCTAAGGTGCTGAAGGAATATATGATTGTGGATCAGTGAGATTAAAATAAGTAAAGGAAATAATGCTGGAGTGAGAGCATGCTCGTGAACCTTGGGAGTTTTATTGTGTCTGTATGTGTGTCAGTGTGTGCGTTTGAGTGTGTGTGTGTGTGGGCTTGTCCTTTACAGTTTGCAATGTGCTGGACCCTTTTAGACTGTTTATTGCGTGTTGCTTATGTGCTTAGCCCACTCCACTGATTCCAACCCTGTAGTTATAGATGGATGAATTACAGTAAGTGCACACCTAGAATCCTGGAGGAGGAGTATATACAATTTTAGTTAAGCCCATTTGCGGTAATGTGTGGTGTCATCTTCCATTGTTGCAGAGATAAAAGTTGAGAAATCCAGAACTTCCAATATGAATACTAAAATACTGCACACAGGTGTATACAAGCAATCTCAACATATTAAGTGTATACAGCTGTCCCTCGATACTCTTTTAGCTGTGATAAAGGCAACACATGGTTATGAGACAAGGAAAGCATCCTGAGTTTGCATACTGAAAATTGTAAAGACAGTCTTTATGAATCTTTTAGTTTACATTCACTTTAAGACATAAAAGACAAAAAAAAATGGCTGAAAAATCACTTCTGGATAAATCTGGATAAGGTCTGGATGAGTATGTGTAGACTGTATTAGGTATGTCACTTTTTGCATAAATGTATGTTACAGAGGACACTTCTTTAAGAGTCAGTAGCTTGTTTACATCTATTGTGTGTGCTGAATGATTTCATAAACAGAAAAAAATACATTTCAACTTGTAGTGCATGTATGTACAGTATGAACCAATACCTTACAGTCAGGTCCAGAATTTGCTGGACAAAGGCAGAGGCAAGTTTTTGTGGTTTTTGTCACTGCGCATCACCAAAATGCATTTTAAAATCAAATAGTCTGGATATAATCAAAGTGCAGATATTAAGTTTTAAATCAGAGGCTTAACAAAAGTGTTGACTTAACTGAAATACACGTTTTCTTATACACAGTGCTCCATTTTCAGTGACTCTAATGAATTTGGGCAGTTGACTGACTTATGAAACCTGTTTCTGTGTTAGTTCATGACAAAATATTCATTAGATTCAAAGAATTGAATTGGTGGATGCAATGGTATGGTATGGGTAGGTATGGCTGCCAGTTACACCAGTCCACTATGTTTTATTGTGAGTGCTGATAGAAGTAGCAGGATGAATTGTTAAGTGTACATGGCTATACTCTGCTCAGATTCAAACAAATGCTGCAAAACTGATCAGATGGTGCTTCACAGTGCAAATGGATAATGACCCAAAGAATACTGCAAAAGCAACCAAAGAATTTCTCAAGGCAGAGAAATTGGTTGGTGGAAACAGGGGTTTATGTAATCCTACTAACTAAACGTTTCATTCAAATAATTTTGTAAATCCCTCAAATTAAAGCTGAAAGTCTCAACCTCAATCTTCATCTTGATTGTTTGATTTAAAAATCACAATTGTTGTTTTAGAGAGGAAAAACTGTCTTTGTCCAACAAATTAAGACTTAACCGTGCATGTCATGCTGCTGGTATAAAATAAACAGTCCAGTCTGGTTTAAAAATTTGTTCTCTTTAAGGTACAAGCAAGTAAGAAGCAGGCCAGGCATGAGGTTGTACAAAGTGACTTTATAAATACTATTTTAAGACCTTTGTATGTGACATATTCCTCCAGTGCCTTAACATATTTCATCCCTATGTTTACTTAGTGCAAGTTCTGAGTGTAATCAGTTTTTATCCTGTGTAGAAAAGCACAATTTTGAAGAATGCTGAAGTCTGCTATTTATTTTCTGTGCTTGAAGGTTGTTTAAAAATTCTACATTGTAGCTAATAGGCTAATAAATTTGTTGAGTTTTTTTCTTGTTTCCTGTTTCTCTGTTTCTGGTGTCTTTTTGTTTGTTCTCACCATTCTGAATTCTGTTGCTCTTTCTTGTTCTAGCTGTCTTATTGAATCTGTTTGTGGTGGGGAGGCAGGAAGCTCATGTAGAACTTTCCACTTTTAATAGTGAAAACAACTTGCACGCGCACACACACACACACACACACACACACACACACACACACACACACACACACATGTTTTCATGTTTTAGTGAAGACATCTAATTGACATAATGCTTTCCATAGCTTCCCTGGTATTTTGTCCCCATAAGTGAATGTTGGTCCCCACAAGCATGGTGGCATGTCAATTTTCTGTCCTCACAATAATTTCACACACATAAACACAGTAATACAAATCCACATAACCACGTTATGTTAATTTTTTTTGCAGTTCTCTTGACTTCATGTAATTTAGAGCATGCCAAAGCTCTTGAACCCAAACACATTATTTTCTGCTATTTCTTATCTGCCAGTGCACAAGAGCCAAATAACACCTTTCTCAAAACTCTGTTTTTATTCATACTCCTGCTACTTAAGACTCTTTCACCTGCTCATTGCTTTGTTGCACACATTAAGGAATTTTAACATTCTCTCTCTCTCTCTCTCTCTCTCTCTCTCTCTCTCTCTCTCTCTCTCTCTCTCTCTCTGTGTGTGTGTGTGTGTGTGTGTGTGTGTATAAAATACTAAAAATCGACTGTAAGCTCTGGACTTTTTTTGGGATCTGGACCAACATTTTTCCTATGTTGCCACCAGAGGGAAGCACTGACTCAGGAAATGCTGTCCAGTAAGCGCACAGTAATATTCCTGCTACTGTTTAACTCTACTGCTTCAACTCAGTCTGACTTTGCTTCCATCTCAACACAGGGGCACTACAATGTATTTATATGATGGAAACCTCTCATTTGTTCCTTTGCTCCGCTCTTTGTTTTTTGTCTCTTTCTGTTTCCTTTGGTCCTTTGCCTTTCCTGTTTCAACCAGAGCAGAACAAAGTATCTTGTGAGAAGGCAGCATCTCAGTACTTTATTTAATGTCCTGCTCAGCTCTTATGTTAGTTTCACTGCAAAATGCTTAAGGAAGAAAAGCTATCGTGTCCGTGAGTTGGACCTGCTATAGAACAAAAGGTAGACATAACAGACTGTAAGTAAAACTTTGAGCGAATGCTCTTACAACATGATTATTATGCTTGCAACTTTGCAACAATAGCATGTAAATAAATACATATATAAAGCTGTACATCTGTATGGAAGATGTTTTTTGGATGGGTTGCATTTTATTAGTTATTGCATTGCTCATTGCACCATTTCACCAGTATAACAAATAGTTTCGTTATTTTCAACTCACAGCATAAACAAGGCCTCGGAGTCACGGACCATGTGGTTCAATAGCTGCTGTCAACAGTGAACAAGCCATGTTTATTCAAAGCATGCCCGCGCCAAAGGACATGGTCCATATGTCTCTGCAGCGACAGTTCATACCAACTATGACATTCTGTGGTTACTATGAAATAGCTTGGCAGCATCTCACAGAGATCAGTCATTGGTTGGTGGACACAACTGCACACAGTAAAACCGTGAAGCACGAACGGTGCGTGTGCATTTGCACGAGGGAGCTTGAGTGGGTGTCTACGATGGATAGACGTCTCTGTCACTGCGTGAGTGTGAATAGAAGCGCATGGTTGAAACAGTGCGTGAAAATCAAATTTGATCCAAAGAATATAACAGCGCTAAATTATAGACCATCTGTTGCGTGGTGGAGAGAGCTCCTGGACAGCAGTCAGCTATGTAAATGGACCATTTGTTCAGTATTTAAATTAAACCAACACATTTATGCGATGCATAATACAAACTCTTGTTGGCACTACAGTACACAAGGGGTTACCTTACATATGTAAAATCTTCTCTATTTTTTCATTATCTCTTAATAGCATCAAACAAGAAATGTCATTATTAGGTAGAAAATAAACTTCAGATAAGACAACCACAGGAGCAGCAGCGGTGATACAGATTAGGACCACTGACAAGGCATAAATAAATGCATATTTATCAATGTATATAAAGAGTATAATACAAAACAGATCAGATGATAGAATGAAAAGCCTGAGCTTCTTTAATTATCCCTGACAATTGACAAGGTTCATATGTGGCCAAGTATGTCCAGATGGTCAGCAATCTAAGTGGCTACTGCCGAATCAGAAACAAACAGCAGAGCTCTCCATAAAACTAATCACAGTCTTACAAAATATAATAAAGTTACATGTAATTGGACTGATTGGTAGAGAATATTAATGAGCTTCAATGTAACTGGTTCTAATGAATGAAACGCTGGGAGCATCTTATTTCCTGCTCTATTTGTCACCTGTTGTTAGCAAATTACTGTAGCTAATATGAATAAATGTTGTTAGCTTGTTGGCCAAGATAATTTAAATAGATGGCACTGTGGTCTTTAATCGTAGTTTATTAGCCTAATAGCATGATGAGGAAAAGGTCTTTCCTGAAATTTTTTTTTCTTGCTTGCTTGATAAGCTGATGCCTGCTGATGCTTTTTGTTTCTGTTGCTATGCAGAGAGAAAGACTGTGAATATTGTTATCATGGCAACACAGGGAAATACGCTTTTTAACTGTACTGCTACCTACTGTAGAAGGAACTACTACAAAAACTGTTCTCAGGACTTTGGTAGTTTTAAAAAAATCTATTTCTGAAAAATAGACAGTGCACAAATGTGCACAAGATGCTCGAAGGAACTTTACAGATGTCCTAAATTTCTCTTTTATTAATAAGGTGTTGGCAAATACCTATATGAGGTATGGTATAATTATTCAGTTTATTCAGCAAATGATATGTTCCAAGATAGGAGTGGTTTGAGAACTCATTGCCATTGTGGCTGCTGTGACCCGATCACAAAGATGCTTTCTAGTGTACTTGTTCCCCTGCTTTAGTAAAAATGGCAGTACAAATCCAGCTAGTTGGCACTGTCAGCACTTTGTCTGCAATAGATAGTTTCAGGATACTTTCAGTTTTGTCTCTGCCTATAGATGTAAGAAGTTAGTGTGAATAGCCATGGCTCCTACTGTAAGACATATGATATACAAAAAGGTAAGCTGATAATGAGAATGAAGAAAGATTGTATATAGCCCTACAGTCTCTTTCTTACAGAGAATACTTAGATTAGGACTGTGCTGGCTGCAGGCTGATTGGCTGGAATCAATGCTAACACAACAGTCCACTGGATGTATTTATCACAATACTGATCATTGCATTGGAGACTGTGTGTGTAGATTTTGTCAGTATGTATATATATGTATATATGAATCAGTAACTAAGTAAGCCAAAAGGGACAAAGTGCTTTACAATACAAAGTAACAACAATAAAAATGCTACAAATGGACACATCTAAATAAAAGCAATCCTCTACAGGTGTGTGTTAAGCTTCATCCTAATGAATAGAGTGAATGAATAGTGGTATTGTAAAGCGCTTTGGGTGCCTAGAAGAGCGCTACCGGTATATAAATCCAATCCATTATTATTATTATTAACAGTATCAGTTAGGAGCGAGTACCACAAGTTGGGAGCTAGACCTCAAAAGCACTGCACATGCCACAAGCAAGCATTCATCAGTTGATTTCAGACACGCAGTGTTTACATATGAATTTTCATTAATACAGGGAGCCATCTTACCATGAAACGCTCTAAAAGTGATCACCAAACGCTTAAACTAAACCCTAAATTTTATAGGGAGCCAGTGTAAATAGGAGAGCATTGGTGTCACGTAGGATGTTTTAGAAGATCTGGAGAGAAGCCTCACAGTTGCCTCTATGATTATTCCCATTTCAGGTTGAGACACAATGTATTTAAGATATATTTAAGAAACAAATTTAATACTCACATTTCCATATTGTACATTTTTACAGTTTTACAACAGCAAATGAAGCATGTTTGTTGTAAACGTAACAGGTCGATTGTCATTTTTGACAGCCATTTAACTTCTGTTTCAGTTATACCACTTTTAAGCTGTAATTATTACTTTTATTTGTTTTATTTTTTTCTCACGAGGAGTGTCACTGAAGAGGAGGCCCTTCTAGAATACACCTACTGTATTCCAGAGTTATGTTAAGCACTCATTTAGAAAGTTTGAATAGTGCTATGGTAAATCCCCAATCTGTATATATAATGTAATGCTTTGAATGGCTCTAAATAAGCTACACAATCCTTTCACTAGTTTCTGTCTCTTTGATTCTCACTGTACTTTCCTCTCTTTCATTCTCTAGTTCTTGTTCATACAAAACATACAGGCACAACTTATCGTAACTATGACTGCAGTTGCCATAACATGTGTCTCCCATGAGTCCTCTAACTGCCAGGCACAAGGGGAAGACAGCAGTGATCCAACTGTTGGCATCAACTGCAACTATGCATTATGGTTGTAATATGTCTGGGGAGAGATTGTTGGCCCACCCAGGTTACTCAGTTGGTGCTCAAGAGTATGCGCATACACACACACACACACACACACACACACACACACACACACACACTTGATGTTATAGAGAGGTTATTCATTTTGCAGAGGAAAGTTTGAGACCTTGGGGTTACATTTAATTAAAGGACGGAGATATTTTGTGCTTTTCCACCATGATAATTGGACAAATCTCTGGTACATGCAAACTGGCAAAAATATTTCATAGCTGGCCAAAATCAGGTAAAAACATTAAAGGTTTTTCAAAGTTGATTTCCTCTCTTGTTTTTATAGTTTATTTGTCATTTGTGTAATTAAAAATGGCATGTGATTTGAAGGAATGCTTCAAAGAGTTGACAGACAACTAGAGACAACTATTTAAAAAAGAAAATAAAATTTCCTTTACCTCAAGGGTGAAGACAGAAGAAGGTGTTGCCTACAGATCTGCATTACATCAAAACATTTAACTCATGAGAGATGAACTGAAGTTATTACCCTCAGAAAATAAGAGCCTTACATTTTTACTTTTGAAACCTTGAATACTCAAATCAGTGTCAGATATATTTGGATTCCTTTAAAGATAAAATGCATCACCCTGTGCTACAGTCATCTTCATCAGATATGGAAGAAGAACCATATGAAATCATATAATATGCTCAGGTCAATTTATCCATCTTGTGTGATGAGCTGTAAAGTGCCTCAAATCCTATGACCCATGATTTCATCACATGAATTAGTGGTTGGGCTTCGTTTGACGCAATAACCATTAAATCTTAGTACAGAATCTCGTAAAGTTACTTATCCTTTGACCTGCGTTTAAAATGTAGTTGTATTTCTTGGGAGACCATGAGAATCGACCAATGAATCCATAGTAATGCAGTTTTAGTTGGCTTAGATTGGTTTTATATGACTGCAAAGAAGTGTCCGGACCCATTAAGAAACCACTATTGACCCATTATAGAAGAAAAGCAACAGTGGTAACATGCACCTTTGTATGCATTTGCTAGAATAATATAGAAATTAATCAGTGAATATAGTGTAATTTATGTGTTCACATTCGGCACTATATGATTAGAACGTCTTTAATTCATGTAGTCTGGCATCAATCCACAGTTGATGTGAAATGAGCTCTTTTTTTATAATACATTATCTTATTATGTTTTTTACTCAGCTGTAGTCTGTTAAGTGTCTTCAATCACTGAAATTCTTCCTCTGGCATCACCTTTGATTAGGTGTGCTGTAATATTACTGCTGTTCAGTCCTACTTGTCTCCTCTCTGTCATCATTCCTGCAGCCTGGGCTGTGTTCTCCTATGAATGTGGCACATGGGTAACTTTTAGTGTGTACTGGATTCACAAGGAGCACGTGTACAGTGAAGGTGCATACTGCACTGTTTTGGCTATAGTTGCATTCTGTGTTTTGGTTGGTACCATACCATCTCTCCATCTGTCAGCAGGTAGGTAGTCTGGAGTGTATCTGCGTGTATTTTGAGAAGAACTTAAGAAAATTGGTGTTTTTTTCCCCCCTGTTTTCCTTCTTGCCTCCTTAGTGGGATATGATTAAAATGAGTTATGAAAGGTATTTTGCAAAGATAATAAAATAATAACTAAGATATATACTATACTGCACATATGTAAACAGAATCTGCTACCATTACTGCCGTATGAGCCATCACCCTGAGTGATGAGTGAGACGGATGAAAATAGAAACCAGTAGAAGGCCTGGTTAGCTGGATCTACACCAAAATTTAATGAGTTCATCCTTTGCCCATGCTCTACTTATAGCACAAATTTCATGACATTCAGCTTTTTATTTTTGGGGTGAGCTCACTAAAAAACTGACATCTGTATTTGGGCATAGGTAATTTTGGCAATGTGTTTTCTGAACATCTGACATGTAGGGACTAGAGCCTGATCAAGGATTTCTAAGACTGATAACGATACCGATATTTCTCATTTTAGTTAAAAAATTACATATATGAATTTTAATCTTTCATATTTGCAAAAGCTAAGCAAACAACTTTGGATAACTGATTTCCACTCTGCCACACTCTACTTGGATGAACTGGTTGTTTAGTTTGTGGTATTCCAAACGTGTTGCCAACAGAGAAGTTAAAGAGTGCTGTCTTGTGGACAAATTTTGCAAAGGTGTTTCTCCTGTCACTTCTTTACTATCAGCTGTTATGAATGGCTGAAATTGGCCAATATATTGTTTGAGCTCTATCAGGGACAGTGGATTCTAGCATTAAGTCATACATTTGATTACAAATCTCATTAAGCAATTTTAATGTTGTGTTTCTGTTGTGTTGTCCTGCACAGTGAGGAATATGTGGAACCCGAACTCAACAGCCATGAGTCTGCAGTTGTTAAGACTATGATCAAAGGACCTGCAACAACCTATGGTAAACACTGTGTGTGTTCCTGCTTGCATTCATATGATTGCAGCTAATCCTAACTTTCCACTCAATCACAATCACAGTCACAATTTCTTAAAATCAGTTTTACATCCTTTAAAGAGAATACAATGTATGCACTTGGACCAAGACACAGCAGGCTCTTGTTTACTGACTTAAACTATTAACACATACAGTATATACATGATATTGTGTACGTAAATCTTGCTAAATTTTGCTCATCTTGCCAAGGCTGCATGAACTCACTGCCAAATTCAAACAGGGATATATTGTGTGAATGTGTGTGAGTTGTTTCTGTCGAGTGATATTTTCTCACTGAATTAACTAGCTAAGTGTAATGAAACTAAGCTGTTTTCTTAGCATAAGTCACGGTGAATGCATGCATACCCAGAATGTAGACTTCCCTCCACAGACTTCTAAAAATAAACTTGCATTTATGAATTAAGCTAAATCTTCTTTTAAGTGTGCAATTTGATTGATTCATATATCACCCCCACAGTTAAAAAAAGGTGTTATTTATCCTCACATACAAAAAAACCCAAAACGTTAGATTCCCAATTCTGGCTTGGTGTGAAACTGATTTACGACTGTTGGATAAAATGTTGTTACCGCCAGTTAGCAAGGGTAAAGAGACTTATTTTCCATGGTTAAAGCATGACATATGTTGTGAAATAGGTCAGTTGCAGACTTTCTTTTCCTTTTCAGCTGTTATTGCTCTGTGGAACACCATTAAGAAGGAGAGAAGGCCCGGGCTGCATGTGGTGCCTTGCTTAGTCACATGTGTAGCATTTCTACTCTGTCAGAAAGATAATATTTATTGAAGAGACCTGCCCGGAGTGATGGAAAGCTTTAAAAGCGAGGCACTGAGCTGCAGCATAATGTCCATATCCAATCAGCACTCCATTAATACATTCTGAAAGTGAATGTCTGTTTTATATATTATTGGTTATTATCTACATTCACATAGCTTTTTTTTTTTATATGCTAATCTATTTGTTTGTAAACAAACCTTATCAAATCTCATTGAACACAAACCACTCTTCAGGCTGCAGCTTCTGATCTGACACAAGTCCTCTCCTCCGCTTCTCAATCTGATGTAACTGCCCCGAAAAATTGTAAATGCAGTCATTTTCCCAACAACCCAGGATCATGAAAATATACTGCTGGCCATATAGCACTCCCAGCAGCACTCCCAGCAGCATTTGGCCACTGGCCCATTTTGACTTCTGAGCTGCAGTGAAAGAAACCAGGCCTTGTAAAACAATGCTGTCACTGTTAAAATTTGAAAACACATGATGCAGTCGCCTGCATCCTCTGCTTACCTGCCCACCCTCCCCTAAACTGTTTGAGCCCTTTTGATCGCTCAGCATTCTATCGAGGAAGCTTTCATATCTAACTTTTAGCTTTGTAGGCTAACACATTTAACATAAGCCCACTGTTTGTTTGTTTCTATAAACTTACACATACACCATTATTAAAAGTTAATGACAGCTTTAAACATGGCATGCAATGGTAAAGCTGATCGCCATATGTAGTCTTTCTTTCACCAGCACACAAAAACACTACCCTTTCCATAGTGTGGAGATCAAAGAATGGGCTATGTGTTTAGTCAGGTGTCTGGGTTTTTAGTAGAGGGTATGTCTTGGTGGTCTTTATGTGTCTATGTGTGTTTGGTCATATGCATGAATACACATGCAACATAGGAATGTGTTCCAAGCTGAAAAATTCAGTGTGCAGCTGAAGATTGATGTGGTAAATCCCTGGCTATGACAACAGCAGACAGCCAGCTGCATGCATGACCATGACACCTGCTGGGTGTATAGTCATAGAGGGTAGAGGTCAAATGGCTAGCAAATGTGGCAAGAAAACATAGTTACACAAATACAAACACTCTCTGTGAGAATGTGAGTGGTCTTTTGGGAGAATGTGAGTGGTACATCCTTTTATTTTTCTTCCACCTTCTGTAGGTCCACAGACTGGTTTGATTACCCCATCTTTTGGTATGAAGGGTAACGGCAGTGCCAGTGTCCCACGGGGTCCTGCTCCGGCCCGACCTGTTCCTCAGCCCCACCCTAAAGATGAGGACACCCTGGTACAGATGGCAGAACATATTCCTGCTGGCACTCGTACGCCAATGTGTGCCCACTGCAACATGGTGATCAGGTGAGGGGCAAACAACATGGCTGATATTAGATATCAACTATCAGCTTAAAATCAGACTTAAAAAATGTATTTTTATAGATCAGTTTTTCTTCCTGTTTTAACCAGGCACCTCAGAGAGCCCCTTAAAGGCTTTATAACATCCCGTGTAATTTGGACATTTTGTTTTTAATCGAGCATTCAGATCTGTTTTTAATAGTATACTTGTGTCAAAATATCAAATCAGCTAAAAACCATTGATTTTATAAGAAAGTGTAGGTCTCTAGTTACACAAGATATGTAAAGTTATGTTTGATATGTATTTGAAAATATTGGCATTCACCTTGTCCAGTCACAGTATAGGAAATGGAACCTGACAGATGTATCTGTTTGAGCTTGGCTGGACTGATATTTAGCGATTTACCAGTATCAGCATTTATGACGTCCACTAGTGTCCAAACTGCTGATCCGAATAGCGTTTTGCAGGATGTGAAGAAGTAAATAAATAACTACACATAACGAATGTTATATTTATGGTTTGTGTTTTTGAAAGAAAAGTATATTGCAGTCAATATTTCAGAATATTAGATTTTTAAATCAGCCAATAATGGCACAAACACACCAACCAGCTGAGTGGGCTTGCTGTCAACTAGTAAGCCTTGGGTTGCTGTGACACTAAAACAAGATTATTTTTAAACTGTATTGTGATATCTTAGTAAGGACTCATAAATAGACACATAACAAATGTTAGGTAAATGTGCTTATGTTTCATGTCTCTGAAAGAAAAAAATATCAACATTTTCAATGACAAGTATTGGTATCTGTCTTAAAATGCCTATATCAGTCGTGCTCTAATATACTACTAATAATAATAATAATAATAGACAAAATGCTTCACAGTTTAAATAAAAGCCACACATTGACACACTGAATCGCATAATCCTTGTAATATCAACTATCTTAGTAGTGGTCTGTAGTGTCATCAGGTATGGAGGGGGCAGTCATGGCCATTTATAATGAAAACTGTGAGAGAAAGGTGTTCGGTTCCATCATGCCGTGCCTTTATACTTCTTGCACAAGGACAGTCAAAAGAGAATTGATCTCAGCTTGGCTGCACCCACATCAAATTATACTCAAATTAAAAATGTGAATGGAAATATGTCTGCTCCTTAATTATTCAGCACCACAGCTAGGCTCTTAAAATAATTAACCTGAAACCATCTCGAGTAAACAATCTGTGTATGAAACTGTAGAACGACATTTGATTGCGGCGTGGATAATGGATAGGAGAATTAAGTTGCACCTGCCGCTGATAAAAGAGCAGAATAATGTTATACGCAGACAATCTCATTAAAAACTCATGCAGCTACACCACATCTGTCCTCTGTTGTGTCAATTTGTCAGTTTCAGTTATGTTTAATATTAAGAACTGGGAATGTAATCAATGACTTCTCATAGAAGTGTGTTTAGGACATGTTTCTGTGCTCAGATAAATATTTTGCTTATACTTAGAGATCAGATCAAGATGTTATGTCTTGGAAGAGGAGAAAGATTTTATTAATGGAGCATAACTAGCATAACTGCCAGAATGGCTTTTATGAGGTAATTAAGAAAATGAATTGGATTTTCCAGCTGTACAAAGTGCCTGAAAACTTGCATTTGAACTATAAAAAGTTATTAAAAGCTGTTAAGGTCCAGCCAGAGTGGCACAAAAGAGCAGATCACTGAGGAATAATTTCCTGAAATTCTTCTTCTGTCGACCTCACTTCTTGTCCGGTAGCTTACTGCCCTGACTCATGTTATCTCCCAGATTGTACCACCTAACATATCATTAGGATAAGGTTGCTCTCATGCTAATGACTGCCAGCCAGGGCCACTGTCACGATAAGCTCAGATAAGCCCAGCTATTGTGTGGAGTATATTAGCCTCTGTTGTCTTCCCACTTTAACTAATCATCAGAGTGGACACAGCCAAGGAGCAAAAGTAGGGAAGCAGGCGCAATAGCTGCAGTTCTCAAATTTTTAAATGTGTTTCTCATTTTTGCAGCATTTTTTTGTGATTTAAACTGAATACCAGAATATCAGTTTGTTGATCAACAGAAATTCAATCGTCAGTTTTAACTATCCTTTAATTGCTTAGATGTTTTCAGTTATTTTAGGGTAATTATTGATCAAAAAAGGCAGTCAACTTTAGTAAATGCATTAATATACTGGAAGTCATCAAATATTCTAATAATTCTTATTAAATAGCACATTCATCTATTCATCTAAAACTATCAAAGTATAAAAAAGGAAGTAAAATGACGAGTATATCAGAATATTAAGCTGAATTGAGTATTGGTTTACTTTTTGTACATTTTTTCAGCGGGTTTTTTGTGTGTGTTTTTTCCCCAGAGGACCTTTTTTGGTAGCAATGGGGAAATCATGGCATAAGGAAGAATTTAACTGTGCACACTGCCGAACATCCCTGGCAGATATAGGCTTTGTTGAAGAACGGGGATCGGTCTACTGTGAACACTGCTATGAAGACTTCTTTGCTCCAACATGCAGCCGCTGCCAGTCTAAGATACTAGGGGTGAGTTTAAAAAAGAAGGGAGCAGTAAAGACGCAACAGTTTAGTTCCAATAGGTTTGAACATCAATATTTGGTATGACCAGCTTTATTCTTCAGTGCAGTCTGAAATCTCTTTAGGCAGCTTTTCTTGTAAGGCTCTGCTTTAGATGTTAGCTCCTTTTATAAGATTATCGTCCAATCCGCCCAACATTACTGGGTAAAATGCTGCCTCAACTGTGACTGAGCCTCCACTATGAATTACACTGCCACTTTTTCTTTTTCTCCACATTGTCCAGTTTCCTCTGTTTTTTAAGGACAAACTGCACATCATACTGAGATATGTCAAGTCAAAGATTAAGGTATACAAGATAAACCAGACATTTTAGGAACCACCTTGTTGGTACAAAATTTTTATTTTGTGTCGGTTAAACTATATTATCATATTTCATAGAGTCAACTACAAAGCAAATTATGTATTATGTACATACCTGTGGCTCATTCCTAGAGTTTGGTGGCATTTGTATGTTTGAAGGAGTCATTGTTTGGTGTTAAGTTGTTCAAGCAACAAACAAAAGACACAAATATAGACAGAAACATTGCCCTGAAAATGGTAACATCTGAGGACTGGACTGAAAATAAGTGAAAAAGCAGCCAATGTTCAACAGAAACCTTTGAGAGACTTTCAGAAAGCCTGGAGAACTATTATGTATTTAGATTTGAAATAACTGCAAGGTTTGGGTCCTGTTAAGCTAACATAAAGACATGATGCGTGGGTTGGGTTTTTTGCACACTATTGTAATCGATAAAGTTAGTAATGAGTCCATTGGTCTTGATGTGTATATTTGGAGAGAACACTCACCTGATCCAATTCATGGAAGCTTGTCACACATTTCATCTTCATTTTGTTCATATATGTTTTTATGTTACTTTCTTATGTATATATTTTTTTGCTAAGACAAAAGAATGTTTACTGTCTGCAGTAAAGAAATTGTCATCCAACACTGTATAAACATGGTTAGTAGCTCGAAAACATGAAATCTATATTCATGCAGATATTTACTGTAGATACTGTGTGTAATGTAAACGTCCTGCTCGTTGGGACATGAGGCTCCTTTATTATGAAATCTATTTATGATCAAATGCACTGGTGTATATATTTAGTACTACTCCATAGCACTTTTTATTCTACAAGTTACATTCGGCTATTCATAAGTTTTATTCTATGCACTTGTGCTGATACTCAGACAATAGGCATAGTATTTTTCCCAAGGACACTTAGGCATGCGGAATGGAGGAGCCGGAGATCAAACCACTTGACCCTTTGATTAGTAAATGACCTGTTCTACCTCCTGAGTCGCAGCTACTACACTCATTTTGTCTAGAGTTTAGATTAATATTTCTAACAGAAGTATTCATTTAAAACAGGAATGTAATTATTTCCCTATTTCCCTACTAGCAGAAAAGCTTAAAAAGTACAGATGGAACAACATCAAAGACAGTTTTTAAATACATAAAAGACCAGAGCAGGAAGCCTGAATGTGCAGAGGGATATCGTCGGTGACCACCAGTAACACTCAGGAATGCAGTCGACGTTTGGGTGTTAGGAGAATTAGGCTTAGAGGCCTTGAGGCTGTAGGTGTAGCCTGAACCCAGAGTGTCAGGACGCTGAAATTTCTGCTCTCCTTGCTACTATGACATTCATCCCTCACGTGTTCTAACCCCTGTGGCCTAAATCCCTTTCAACCCTCTATTTCTCACACATCTTCAAACAGCTTATGGTTTCTTATTAACCTGTTTTCTCACTCCCTCGCTCATAATCCTTCATTTTAGTTCAGCTCGCCAACTTTCCATCGATTCTTTGTCTTATCTTGCTCTCACAGTTTTTAAGGGTGGGAAAGAAATCAGTGTAGGTCATGGAGACCAAGGGGAGAAAAAAAACGGTGATATTCAAGAAAAAATAAAATGACCTACTCTGGTAAAAGTTGTACAAAGATTTGTGTAAAAATTTGTGACCTATGCATAAAATTTTATAAGCAGCAATGTAATATGATAACATCCCTTCATAAGATGCTGCACCTCCATTTCCTGTTAAAGTGGATATAGCTTTCCAGTTGCTATTATATACACTAATGCACCTAAAACTATATTATGCCTCTTACTAGCCACATTGTTTACATTTTCCCTTAGGAGGTGATAAATGCCCTCAAGCAGACTTGGCATGTCTACTGCTTTCTGTGTGCTTACTGTCAGCAACCAATCAGAAACAACACCTTCCACCTGGAGGATGGAGAACCATACTGTGAACCGGGTGAGTTATAATGGGGTTGATAAAATATCCAGATGTACTTCCTGTAATTGCCACTGTACTCATTGTACATGGTATAATCAAGCTCAAAGCATCTGTTATAATGAATAAAAGAAATAAGAAAAAAATCTAAACTATATTTTATAAAACATGTAGGTAGTGTATGGTCAATGGTAAGCTACATTTATAACACTTCTCAGGTTTTACTAACAACACAAAAATAATATAAAAGATAAAAAAGAAAAGAAAAATGGTGGTACAGTGGTTACCGTTGGTGACCTTGGGTGATGCTCACTCAGCCCAGCAGGCTGTAACTGCTAGTTATAACTAAAGCATGGATGGATTGATCATAATTATTTAACCCCTAAAATTAGTGTCAAGTGTTGATGTTCATTGTCACCAATAACAACAGGATCGGAAACAAAAACACCTGCTGATCACTCGTAAGCAGTGTGTGATGAGTGAGTGTTAAATGTACTGAATATCAGCATTTTCCTGATGTAGGACATGTTTGCCTGTTACCAGTGTGCTTGTCATTGCACACTAAAGACGTTACGTCTCCAAATGTAGGTTTTGTGGGAATTCCCTGTAGCGGTATACAATGTTTTTGTGCTAGAATAAAAGAAAAAAAAAAATCCAGCAATCTGTAAATAGATCAAAGATAAAAGTGGGCTTCAGTTGAATTGCTGCTCACTCGCAATGTGTTTTATATCCAGTTTCAGCTGTCGCGGGGTGAGAGCCAGAGTACACCCTGGACAGGTTTTCAGTCTATTGCAGGTCAAACACAGAGACACAACAAACAATTCATGCAAACATTAACACCTATACATTAACCAGATGGCCGCCCCTCCCTGAGCCTGGTTCTGCTGGAGGTTTCCTCCTGTTAAAAGAGAGTTTTTCCTTCCCACTGTCACCAAAGTGCTTGCTCATAGGGGGTCATATGAATGTTGGGTTTTTCTCTGTATGTATTATTGTATGGTCTACCTTACAATATAAAGCGCCTTGAGGTGACTGTTGTTGTGATTTGGCGCTATATAAATAAAACTGAATTGAATTGAAGTCAGAATCACCAGTTTACCTAACATGCGTGTATTTGGAGTGTGGGTGAACCTGTTGTACCCGAAATAGTTGCAAGCTCTCTTTGTTGAGTACTAAAGTTTGCTTGGGTCTTGCCATTATGACTTTAAACCCTTTGTTTATACCATAGTGACATGACTTTTCTCTTTGTCACTAAACAGACTTTTACAGCTTGTTTGGGACTGGCTGTCATGGCTGTGAGTTTCCCATCGAGGCTGGAGACAAATTCCTGGAAGCCCTTGGTTACACCTGGCATGATACCTGCTTTGTATGTGCTGTAAGTGAAGGCCTTAGGCATGAATCACAGTAAACTGCGTGCATCAGCAGACTAACACATATGACCTACTGTCACATTTACTCATATTCCCATTTCCAACTTTGAGCCATCAAGAAACTTTTATCTATTTAACTTGGACACAAAAAAAATTAGGAAGCAGTTTGAGGTCATAGTGGTACTTTCTGCTACTGGCCCTATTTAGTCCTTTCTGTCATTCTTTCTTGTTATTGTTAATGTACTACAACAATGTTCATTTTTATCCATCCTTTATAATGGAGGTTTTTGCAGAACAGCTTACTTGTAGCAATCTCATAAGCTCACCGTAAGTCATTTTTTCACAATAATATGACAGCAGTGCTTATTTTAGATGAAACACTGACTTACATCCATTGTGAATATTAGTGTAGGCTGGCTAACTTCTGTTATATAACCTCTTATTATTCATGTGTGCTGGGCTTTTTACAGGTGTGCTGTACCACACTGGAAGGCCAGACCTTCTTCTCCAAAAAGGACAAACCTCTTTGCAAGAAGCATGCTCATACACTGAAGATATGAAGCCTAAACTATTCACTTGGCCACATGTTGTCTCACGGAGGGTTGGAGACACCTTTTATGATGACAGTAGTAGTCATTATTGTAGTGGTGCTATCTCTTAGCACAAAAAGCAATAAAGCTTAAGGATCTTAGTTTTGACCACATTTCAACCAAATATAACTGATCTTTGTAAACTAAATGTTATGTTGTCAATCATCCCCAAATAGCAAGGTTTTACTGCCAACTGATACATTTTATGTACCATAATGCCATTTTTATTTCCTCACACATAGGACTGTGACTTTATCATTTACTTCGTTCTTCTGATTTTTGTCTTGAGTGGTGAGATCATCACACTTTCTGTTTTTATTATTAAGCTTGCACAGTGCTCATTATCTTTAGACACCACCAGAAATGTTTGATAATTTTAAGTATTCAAGGATGCTGGCAAGTTTTTATTGTTAGTTATGATATTTGTTAGTGTTTGTGTAGTTGTAATCAATTTTATTAATCTGGCTAAAACCTATAAAGACTTAAAGATGAAACTGTAGAACGTCCTGTGTTACACTTCGTTTTATTTTGTTTTTTGCATTACAGTTTCACAAGCAACTATTATAAAAAAAATTCCCAGTATATGCATTAAAATACTGCAGGATATGCTTGTGTTAGTTACTTTATACAGTTCATCTGTGAATGTCTGAGTTGTAATTAAAGCTGCTGCCTTTGATTTAATCAGTTATTTGAATGTTGTAATTTAAGGAAATTTGATTTCATTTTCTATTTGTTGAGTGAAACTGGCTACGACATTAAGGCACTTGAGCAAACCTGAACACCAAAAACGATCAAATGTTTTTCATAGATACTTTCACCACCTTTTATTAGATTCCTCTTGCTAGTTTGCTAGTACAGGGTTGGACCCCTTTTGCCTTTAGAACTGCCTTAATTCTTCATTGCATTGATTCAACAAGTTGCTGGAAACATAAATCTGAGATTTCGGTCCATATTGACATGACAACATCTGACAGTTGCAGATTTGTCGACTGCACATCCATACTGGGCTGTTGCCCATCTGCTTCAAGGTTTGACATGTTGCGAGTTCAGAGATGCTCTCAAGTCACTTAAATCAACTTTCATCCCCATTCTGATCTTCAGCAAGTTACCTTGACTATTTCTAGCATCTTAATGTATGATGAAACATTTGCATTAACAAGCAGTTAAAAATTAAAGTGAATATTTAAGTGTCTGGTGAATGTATATAGAAGTCCCTGTTTCTTCCTTGCTATGTGGACCAACATATCTTTCTTGACATTTCACATACTTTCATGAATCCTGTTCCCATTTTTATTTATTTTCTGCCATGATTTAGAAAGAGAATATATTTGCTTTAAAATCTGTTTCATACACTTCTCCTTATGCTTCATTCAATTGTTTAGCTCTGTTTAGAAAGTACATTTTTTAAAATTTTGTTAGAAGAGGAAAAAATGTTTGAGATGACATTAAGAAGAGAATGTTGTTATTTTAGAAACTGGTGCGGGGATTGGATGGATGGAGGGTAGTTGCTTGTTTTTTGACTGTCTACACACCTTTAACATGAGGACATTTACTTACTTATTGGTGCAGGATACATCCAGCCTATTTAGTTTTTTCCCAATGCTATTACAAATGACAACCCACTTTTTCACTCACTTCTTATAATTATAAATCTTGTTTTTTACTGTAAGGGGCTAATGGGCATGATTTAAGTGTTCAGTCTCTAAATTCTCAAGTAGAAAACTGTTGTTGGAACTCTTAAAATTGATCTGGTTTTTTAAATAAATTATGTGCTTTTAAATGCCCCAAACAAATATGTCTGCTATTTTTTTTTATAGTGTAATGATATCTAACCAAATTAAACTATTTTAACACAATTGTAGAGAAGTCATAGCCACTGTCAAGAGGATTTTTAACACATCTGCACTGCTGACAAATGTTAAAATGGGCAGACAGAGAAATAAAGGTGAAAATGAGGTAGTAAACGGTGGTATGTAGGGCACATCACCACACATTATTCCCATGTCCTCTATACAACCAGCATTTTTAATACAAACCAATCTTTGCACAATCAAACTGATTTTACTGTTATTGTAGAAAACAACGAAAATGAGATAACTGTTCGGGGATTTTTATTGAGAGTATATAAGACACATTAACAAACCCAGCACTGACCCTTTACACGCTGTCTCAATTGATGGGGCATGAGTCAGGCAGAAAAATTATCCAGTATAGTTGATGTCACATGGTAACATAGTTTAAGGAGTTAGCTCATAGCTTACTTATTTGATTCAGCATTGCTGAGCTAATGTTTACTTGTTATTGTAGCATGATGTATAATCCTTAGCATATAGGCCTATTTGATAGTCTTTTCACATAAGACTCATTTTAAAGTCCATCAAATTTAAAACGTTCTTAAGGGAAAATCTAAGCAAAACAACAAAAATACTGTGTTGTGCGACAAAGCCTGGATGTGTTTTTCTTTGTAATTAGACTGGAGTTCATTTGTGTTTAGGTGTTCCTTAAACAACTAGCCCTTTGGAGTGGTTTTAAGGAACCCATTCAGTGCGAGTCTTCACTCACCTTTCTCCTGCTAATGCACTCCTTCTCTTGTGGCATTAATCACCCTCCTGCAGCTGAGGGACCTTTGCAGAAACACAGTCGTGTGTGAGACCAGTGTGTGTGTGTTTAAGTGTAAAGAGAGCGAGGGAAAAGCGCGAGAGAAAGAAAAGCTACACTTGGAAACAGAGTGACTCGCGTCTCTACCCTGAGTATCGTGGGCTGCAACTTTTCCTTTCAGTCGACAAAAAGAAAGCCAGAAAGCATCCTAAGGTGAGTAAACACGGAGCAGACGCGAGTCGGAGATCTTTTTCAGTCGCGATTGTTTGTATTCACCTTGGGAAGTTTGACAGAGCGTTTTTTGTCGTTTCTCTCGGGGTGTTTACAGTCAGATTCACGTCATATCGACTTATTTTTGTGGAGCGTTTTTTAAGGCTTATCTCACTGCGTAGCTGTTCCTGAGCCACAATGTGATGGAAGAGAGAGAAGTTTAAGCGCTAGGAGGAGCTTTAATAGTTTACCCATGTCTCTGTTAGCGGTGTTTACGTTACACTTTACGTGATTGGGATTTCTGTGGCGTTGCTTGGTCTATATTTTCCAAAAGTGAAAAGTAAATTAGGATACATGTTAAATAACACGCAGTAGCGGTCAGCCAAGCTCGCAACTTCTTTTTTCTTAACAATCAATAATATGTGCTGTTATCAGAGGAATGCATGATGGATTCTAGATTTACACCTTATTCCTCTTTTTCTTGTTCTGTACTTTAATATTCATTTGTACAGTGTGCAAATGGTAGTTACTTAACGTAACTCTAGTTCTATGAGTTCATGTACAGCCCTGTACCAGGATTTACTGTTGGCTAATTTCACCAAAAGATACTAGGACAAGACCAAAGACTTTTAGCTGTGGCAAGTGAAAGGAGTAGGCCATTCTCCAGTCCCATCTGTACTCATGACTCTAAAGAGAGGGACTATCTTCAGGTCCCACCTTGGAATGATACATCTAGTAAGAGGCTTGGTGCAAGTCCCTTTTGCAATGTATGGAACTTAGGAAGTTGTCTGTCTTTTCCTTTAATGTGTTGTGCCAGCTGTGCCTTGTCCACAAATTTAGGATCCCAGATGCAAAGGGACAAGTAAAAGACTGTTTAGTGGATGGCTCACATAGCTATGCATGATGGTCAGCTGCAAACAATTCAATTTAACCTCAAACAAAACCTGAAGAAATTTCTGGATGCCCTGCGCTGGGCAGAATGGTGGCTTGATGGTCTGATTTTTTTTTTTTTTTTATTAATTAAAAAGAAGTTCTTAGTTTCTCAATAAGAGGGAAAATTTCAGTTGTGTGAAGAAAAGCATATATATATTATAATGACAGCTGATGACTGAATATTTTAATAGAATTGGCTTACAACTTGTAGTAGCAGTGACCCAACTTGAATTTTCGAGACTTGCCTGAGTGGGCCCCCTTATTCAAGGGCTCAAAAAGCAGGGGGGAAAAAATCAAATGAACCTCAACACAGCCTCCAGCACTGCCCCAGTATTCCCCATACACCCCACTTATACACACATAGGCATGCACATAGTATTCAGCTTTCTCTTTGAGACCAGTAACCAGGTCCAGGTGTTTGTCAGTGTAGCTTATGACAAGAGTAGGCTATATCTGTATGTGTGCATGTGTTCACATGAGCAAGCCTGCGTGAATGTCTGTCCAGATGGCATAATCCTGTGACTCCAAATCTTACCTCACCTCATCTGAGGGGTCCGGGACCGGTAACACAGGGAAACCGCGCAGGAAAGCACTCAGCAAGTATAAATTAGAGAAACAGAGGTCCAGATGTGTGTGTGTACGTGTGTGTGCGTGTGTGTATGTGTATGTGTGTGCGCCTCTGTGCGTCAGTGTGAGGGTACTGTTCTCCCTGTCTGTCAAACTAGTAAGTGTTTGCAGTTGTTGAGGCTTCAGTTGGAACAGCAATCTTATTTAGGTCAGGAACACATCAAATAAATCTGAGAAACAGCCACATTCTCAATTGGCTGTGTAATTGAGTTTTACACAGCAGCTGTAAACAGAACGCTTCCTTAATTTTCTGTCCTTGTGTATGTGTGTGTGTGTGTGTGCATCAGAGAGAGAAATATCAGACACTTAACAGTTTTAGACACCTCGTGATGTGAGACGTGCTTACTGCTGGAAATTTAGATCACATTGCTTGAGGTTAATCTACATTCTAAGAATGCCAAATATGCCTAAAACAAACTGAATTTGCGCTTGCCTAGAAAAAAGATAAGTGCAACACGTAGGAAGGACGAGGTGCTGCAAAATTGCACTGGAAAGTAAAGCTTATTCAAAAGTGTGACATAATGCCCTATTTAATATATTCGTGAGATTGCATAGTTTTTGTGTTAGTCGATAGATGTAAGCCTGTCTCTTTTATTTTGTGCTTAAATGTGTGATACGATTAAATGCAGGTAAATTGTCAAAGCAGTTTTTATTTAAAGATCTATTTTTTTCCTATTGTCAAACATCTGAATACAAAGTCTTTTATAACTGGGCATATAAAAAAATTACAATTCATACACTGGAGACAGGGACTGTTTTAGGATTTTATATGCAAAATGATTACTCATCCATGTCATGCCATGCAGTCAAGTGAAGTAGCTTTTGACACCCACTGAACACAGTAGACTCAGCATAAGCCTCAAAAAATCCCAGATTCCAAACTCAGCGAACGTTCGTGTTAAAGATTCTTGATGATGTTATGTCCATAACCGAGCAGGCAAAGTAAAACCTGAAGTACTGCTTTGTAGTTTTTATGTGTAGGCATCAAAAAATGAAGCTAAACCAGATGAAATAGGGGTTATTGAAAGGAATGATAAAACCATGATGCAATAGTGGGAGCTCGTAAAATTGATTTGTTCAAGTGTTCAGTGAGAGCAAATGGGTAAATGGCACGAGGTCAGATTTACAGAAATGTGCCATGTCCTTGATATTTCTGTTCATTCCATTCTGCAGTGGCTGCTTGCCAGACCTCACTGCTTTTATCTTTCTCCTTTTATTATGCTAACGACAGTCTTGATTTAAAACAATATCAGATCCCTAATCACAAGAATCAGATTACCTACGATGCATTAAATAAGAATGCATATGACAGTAGGGTTAATCAGAGTGTAAACAATCATTTAAGTGAACCATAGTGCAGTGTTTAGTTTCTCTAACATTTAATTTCCTCAACTTGATGGAGTTGATAAGACTCAAAAACAGATAAGAGAACTTAGCCTGGGGCCTTTTTCCCCCCCAAGACCTTATGCTCTTTAATTACAGTGTCAGTGTGATTTATAGAAACATTTGAGCATTTATCTCCACTCAAATTCTGAAACATTCTAAATTTTGGATTTTTTCTCAGAGTCCTCTTTGGTTCTAGTGTTGAGATAATGAACTGTGCCCAGCCTGCCTTAAATAGCCTCAAATCTGAGGCTCTGTTCTAAAAGGTTGGAGTGGCAAACACTGGAAACATCTACTGCCTAACCTTAATTATGTTAGATTACATTACAGATTTGATTTTCAACTTAACAGCTACCCTCCAACAACTCTTAAAAAAAAAAGAAAAAAAAAAAAGAAGCATTTGTCTCTTACAAAAAAATCACCAAGAATAATTACGTGGTTATACAACTCTATTTTGTAAATGTTTTGAAAAATAGCAAGAAATATAACAATAACAATACCAGCTTGTCTGTAATGTAAATTGTAATTGTTGTTCTTAGTGTGTTTTTTCTCAGCTGTAGAGCATTATGTTGTTTGTGTGATAGTTTTACTTACAGACGTCTCGTCTCGCCTGGCCAGATGTGGAACAACATGTTTAATCTGCTCAGGGTTTGCTTTACCTGTGGGAATGGTGCATCTAACAGCATTTGCATTCATGAATTTAAAATTAGGATTAGAACCCATTTTACTCTTTATATATGACATAAACAGTAGCACATAGTAATAGTTAGGGTGGCGGTGTAGTTAAACATCTTATAAGGTCAGACACATTTATGAAAACTGTCAGTCACAGGGGGGAAAAACAAATGAAATATAATGAATGTTTAGCTAGCAAAGAAGAAGAAGTCTATTTGTTAGTGTTCAGTGTTTAAGAACAGCTGCTTTTGCCATTTGAATGTGTAAAAGTGTTATAACGAAGACAAAAACAATAACATCATAGATTAACATACATGTCTGTGTTTTAATAAATGAGCAGGGCAAGCAAGGCCTGACAGAAACCACCAGTGAGGTGGATTTTTGCTTGTTTCTTTAAGTACGCTTCAGGAATAGTTCACCAGGCTTCTCGAAGGACATTCAAAGCTCTTCTTTAGATGTTAGCTGCCCTTTTTTCTGTTCTATATCAAGATGATCCCACACGGCCAATCCATGACTAGTGTCCATTAATTGTGTTTCTATCCACGTATGTTTTACTGCATTGTATGTTTGTGAGGCTGATAAATAAAGCCGTTGCCAATCAAATGCTTTTCTGATGATATTGCGTCGTGGATTAAAATTCAGATGTACTTTTCTGCATCCATAATTTCATCAATTTTGAGAAGATCCAAAACACCATTGTCTGAAATGCAGCCACAACCCATGACAGAGTGTCCACTGAGTTTTACACATGGCTGTAAACACTCTGTTGTACCTGTCTCCGGACCTTCTCCTCACGTACTGATAATGAATCAAAAATGTCCAAATTGATTAATTACCCCATAAGACCTGTTTGCACAAATTTTCAGTCGAGTTCTTATGTAATCTATTACAACTCAGACTGTTTCCTTTTCTTAAAAATAGCTTATTAAATGCCAACCTTCCACTGAGACCATTTTTTATGAGTATCAAAATCCAACTTAAAATTGTTTCTTTGGCAAGTTGTCCATTACAGTATGTGTAGAGACAACACTGGCTCATTCCTTTGAGTTGGGTGCCTTTTTTTATGAATGACTGATTCATAGCTCAGTGTTTAGTGGTTTAACAAACAAACAAAAATGTATTCCTCTGAAAATAGTTGGATACAGTGAGCAGACTGAAACCAAGAGAAACAGTAGCCAGTTCCCACTAAAAGACCTTCAGAAAGCCTGGAGAACTATTGCCCAAGGCCACTTTAAAGGCAGCCTGGCTTCCTGGAAGCAAAAATATAAAGAAATGATAAGTGGATCAAGACATGTGCACAGAACTCTAAAATGCTTTATATGGATATATCTAACAAGTTTTTTGCTCTTAAAGGGTTTTTCTTCCTCCTTAAGTCAGATATTAAACTTAAACTATTAAACTTAAAATTTGATTTAGAAAGTAAGAGTGTGTGTCTGTGTGTCTGCGTGTCTGTGTGTCTGCGTGTCTGTGTGTCTGCGTGTCTGCGTGTCTGCGTGTCTGTGTGTCTGTGTGTGTGCGTTTGGCTTCATACACATGGATTCCATCAGGTTTTTCTCTGTTGTTCCCTGAAGCTGGGATGAGTTAAAACATTTGATGCTTGACTTAAAGATGAGGGCTGTGATCTATTGCCTGTGCTTCTTTGATATATTCACAGAAGTATGCAGT